>NC_081557.1:146632685-146802237 GCF_022355385.1 Mustela nigripes | reverse complement strand
GAAAGAAAGAGAAAAAGAAATACTTACTGTCTTCAACTAGCCTTTGTAAGCCTCTAAGATGTACAAAATGTATTTAAAAAAAAATTGTGCAAATGGTTACTCAATCAGTTTCGGTGTTTAAGGTGTATTATTATTATTTGGGAAAAAATAATTTCTGAGGACCACCTTATTTCTCTAAGATGCCAAACAATGATGCCCCAAAATATGAGACATTGCCATGTGCATACTGTTTGAGAGTGAGTGGTCCCTCCCAAATCAATGTGGGTGCCCATATTCAGTGTGAAGGAAACCCAGATTCCTTAAGCAAACTCAGGATCCAAATACCACGTGAAGTAGAAAGGACCTCAGAGATCACTCAGTGTAAGCCTCTGACAGAAAAAGTTAGGTGCCCATAGGGCGCCCATTCGCCTCACTGTAGAGGAGGACCTGAAGCTCAGGCCCCTGTGCTTTTGGAGCCAGGGTACAATCACCTACATAACAATGTTCCCTCCCTGGATTCCCTTAATCCTGCCCTCTCTTCCCAGGCCTTTCTAGAATCCAGAGGTTGATCCAGAAGCATGACGCACTCACCTGCAAAAAGCAGTGCCCAACCGGCGCGTGCTCCGCCAGGGTGGCGTTGTACACCTGCCTCCGGAAGACGGGCTCATTGTCATTCACGTCCTCCACTGTGATGCTCACCAGGCAGGTGGCAGAGAGTGGGGGTTCTCCTAGGTCTTGGGCTACCACTCTCAACTCTACTGCCTCCTGGACCTCTCGATCCAGACTTCGGGCGGTGCTGATCACGCCGCTCTCGGGATCAATAGTGAAGGACCGTCCGCACCCCGCGGTGGGCCACACACCTTCCGCGTTGCAGCGAACAGGAAAGTGGACCAGTGAGTAGCGCAGCCGCGCGTGGTCTGTGCCAGGCTCATCCGCATCCGAGGCGCTGACCCACACGACCGCGGTGCCCGGGGCTGCCGCCTCCGACACGGAGGCCAGGTAATGCGCCCTGCTGAAGAGAGGGGGCTGGTCGTTGAGGTCGGCAACCCGGAGCAGCAGCGTTTCCTCTGTGCTCAGCGGCGGGGAGCCGGAGTCCGTGGCCACCAGTCGCAGATCATACAGGTCGCGGCTTTCCCTGTCCAGGGGCCCCTCGACGCAAAGGAAAAATACCCCGGGGGAGCCGCCAGAGCGCAGCGCAAAGGCTCCGTCCCCGCCCTCCAGGGACAAGGAGATGCTCTCGCGTCCCAGACCAGCACCAGGCTCCCCGACGGCCTCCTCTTCCTGCTCAGGATTACCGTCTGCGTCTGACACCGAGACGCGAGCCACGTAGTCGCCGAGTGCGGCGCCCTCGGAAACGCGCGCGGCCCCTCCCTCCGTGAGGAAGAGCAGGTGAATAGCGGGCGGGTTGTCATTCACGTCGAGCACCGCGATGGACACCCGTACAGTGGCAACCTCGGGCTCGGCCCCTCCATCGCGAGCCTCGACCACCAGCTGGTGCCAGGCCTGTGCCTCACGGTCCAGCGGCCTCTGCACCCGCACCACGCCGCTCAGCTCCTCCACCGTGAAGTAGGCCGCATCGCCCAGGGGCCCGAGCGCCTGCCGGGCGCGGATGCCGTAGCGCACGTGGCCGTTGGGTCCCAGGTCGCGGTCGGTGGCGCGCACGCGACAGACCTCGGAGCCCGGCCGGGCGTCCTCCCGCACCGCGGCTTGGTACTCGCCCTGCTCGAAGACCGGCGGGTTGTCGTTCTCATCTAGCACCCGCAGCTCCACACGCAGGTTGCCGGTGCGCCGCGGGCGGCCGCCGTCCCAGGCTTCGATATGCAACTCGTGTGCCGCCGTCGCCTCTCGGTCCAGGCGCCGCAGCAGCACCAGGTCCAGGGGCTCCAGGGGCGAAGAGGACGGTGATGACCCCGGGGTTCCGTAGCGCAACTGGAAGAACGGTCCTGCGGGGTCCTCGGGAAGGTCGGACGGTTGCACCAGGGTGTAGCCCTGCGTGCTGAACAGGCCGGCGTCTGGGTCGTGGGCACCCGGCAGGCGGAAGGCGGTGCCTGGAGGGCTGAGCTCCGAGACGTCGAGTTGCAGGGAGTCGCGGGGAAAGCTGGGCGAGTGATCGTTCACGTCGTTGACGCGGATCTCCACCTGCACCACGGCGCCCAGCAGCGTGGCGGCCACAAAGCTGTAGTGGTTCCGCCGCTCGCGGTCCAGGCACCGAGCCGTGCGGATGATGCCGGTGTCCGGATGCACGTGGAAGTCGTCCAGCAGCGGTGAATCATCCGAATCCTCGGAGAGAAAGAAGCCGCCCCCCTCCTGCTGCTGTGCAGCCGGCAGCCCCGCGCGGATGTCGCCTACTAGGGTGTCCGGAGGAAGTCCTTCATCCACGGAAAGGCTGAGGTTGAACACCTGGGCATATGAACCCGAGGCCGCCCACAGCCACGCGTGCATGAAGAGCCTGAGCAGGAAGCGCTGAGCCCCGGTGGCGCCGCCGCCGCCACCCGGCAGCCCGAGGGGTGACCCTCTCCTCCCGCCGAACAGAAGGCGCTTCCTGGCGGGAGGACCCCGCCGCTGGTGCCCTTCGCCCATTCTCCACACAGAAGGACTCTTTGCTCCGCCAGCAAATCGGGAAGGCTCCCGGGCAACTGCCAGCTTGTGAAGGGGTCTGGAGCCTCTTCAGTGTCGGGGCCAAAGAAGAAAAGACTTTGGCAAACCAACAGACCCAGGAGTTCCCGAGGTTCAATCTGCAACTGGTGAAAACGTCCTCCGCCACTGCTCACGCAGACAGGAAAGCTCCAGCAGCCTCTGCCGCTGCAGCCACCTCTTCAGACCCCGGATTTCTTTAAATGAGTCTCATCTCTTTTTCTCTCTCCTTTTATTCTTTTTACATCTGTTCCTTGTTTTGCTCGGCTTGTTGTTTCCCCCTGGTAAAGTCAGGTGCATTATTTCTTTTGCCAAAAAGGATGAAATTATTTAAAGCGCACACACACAAGGAGAGGACGGGGGTCGGCCCGGGGAAGGGGGTGGAGTAAGGGCGGGGAGGCCGAGTGCGGGCGCCGGGCGGGAGCGAAGGAGGAGGGGAGGGAGGGAGAGGCGGCTCTGGCTGCGGCCGCGTGCGCGGCTCCGGGGTCGGCCTCTCCCAGCCGCGTCTCCCGGCGGGAGGACCGCCCGGGCTCCAGCTCCCACCCAGCCCACGCCCCCCCTTCCCTTCTCCTCCCCGCCGGTGACGCGGCGCACACGAGGGCAAACTCCAACCTGCGAGTCGCCGCTCTGCAGCAAGGCGCCTTCTCGCCTGGGCCGGGGACCCGAGAGAGGGGAGCGCGAGGAAGGCGGGGGTCGCGCAGGCCGCCTGTCTGCCCGGGCTCTGCGTGCAAAGTGGCGATGGGTGGGGGAAGGCGAGAGCAGCAGCCCCTCCACCGCCCTTCTTCCTCCATCCCCTGGACGGTTCCTCCGGCAGGCCTGACGCTTGGCTCAGGCTGAGCCGAGGGTGGGGATTAGAATCACTTTGGGGAGCCAAACTTGTGTTCTCCATTTGGCGAGAGAGATTCGTCCCCAGCGGAAGGACAGATGGAGTCAAAGGCCGACGCGCAGCTGGGGCCGGGATGACTGCAAAGAGGGGTCGGGGGGAACTTGGAAAAACCTTCGCGAAACCCCGAGAAATCTGTGACACACATGGTGCAAACCATGCTTTATTATGCCGCGCTACTACTCAGCAACGTGTGAGCGTCCTGTCACTCGCCTCTGCCACCGAGAATGACAATAGAGTCGGCTGGTGAACACTTTTTTATGCATTCAGTGCCATCACAACACTTCCAGGATGTTTTATGATGCTGATTTATGGGCAGAAAGTTGGGGTAGCTCAGGCCAGACCACCTTCCAGCACTTCCCCGTCGCCCCTGAGCGAGGAAGTTTGCAGCCAGGGCAGCTGTTGACAACACTTTCAAACTAGCTTCTGTCTGAGTCCAAGAAAAATGCCAGTAAATTGCCAGTCGTAGGTTTCCCTTCAATCATCTGTAATGATAGGTAGAAATTGATAAATGGCCTCTAATAAAGAATGCCTGAGGAAGGACTCTCTCTGCCTTCTTGAGAATGGCTGGTCCTATTTAGCAAATGGTTTCTGCGATTTTGCATTTAGGCCAAAGGGAAGAATTAATTTCCTAGATACTGTTGCCCTCCTTTGAGGAGGACCAACAGTGCTCGTGATGGTTCCTGGCAGCCACAGTAAAATGCCTTTTAATATTTGGTGGAATTATATATAACTGCTAATCTGCACCATTATCTTTACCTCTGACAAAATAATAATAAAACAATTTATTTTATAGCAGATATGTTGCATGTAAATGTAAATAGAGACATTATTAAAATACATCCAGCTGCCTCTCACTGGTGAAGTCTCCTTATCATTAAGGAGACCAGTTGTGAGTCTAGAATCTTCTTTCACCTCAGCCTCTTCAATCTCCCTTGAATTAGTCTCCTGCCTCTACTCTTGCCCCTTTGTAAGTAATTCTCAACCAAGCATCTGGATTATTGTTTTTAAAGCTAATTCAAATCATGTCTCCCCGTGCTTAGAACCTGCCAATATACTTTCATTATACTTGGATTATAATTCAGGCTCCTTCCAGTTGTATAAAACTAACATGCCCCTACCCACCTTTCCGACCTCACCTTGTACCACCACCCTGGATCCAAATGTACTGCCTTTTTCTGATATTGGTATTTGATACAGACTGAATATTTGTGTCTTCTGCAAAATTCGTATGTTGTCCTCCTATCTGCCAATGTGATGGTATTAGGAGGTGGGGTCTTTGGAGTAGATGAGATAATGGGAGTAGTGTCCTAAGAGTAAGGAGAGAGCCTGCTGTTCTCGGTTCTCTGCCATGTGAGGATACAGGAGGTGGGCAGTCCACAACCAGGAAGCATGCCCTCTCCAGAACTTGACCATGCACTCTACTCAAGTAGCTTCTCCACCATAAACCCTTATCCTCTATTAGATTTCATTCACAACACCTATTGGTGCCTGAAATTAGCTTGCTTTATTCCACTGTTTATTAAATTATTGTGATCCCAATCCTCTTCGTGCACTTGAAGCATTGCAAGCATCCCGGAACCCAGATCAGTACCTATCATGTTGATGGGTCTCCATTCACTAAATATGTGTTGGATGACTGGATGGATGGTTGGCTTAGCGGATGGGTGGTAGATGGAGGTTTAAGTCTGTTAAAAGAAGGGTTCAAAACCATAATTCAGAATTAATTGACCATGAAATCCTTTATTGTGATGAACTGTATCTTCATAATATACTCATTTTAATCATTCTACAGGGATTCGTGAACTAATTTTTGAACTTAGCTTATTTTGCAGTCTATTGTTACTAAATATTTACTTGAGTCTAAAAATAAAGGGAAAGCAGCTAGTTATTCTGCATCTTTCACTGACATTCTTTGTAAACAGTGGTTTGGTTTAGAAACAAGTGAAAGATCAAAAGCTTCAAACATCTATGTTCCCATTCGTTTTTAGGCTTTATAATTTAAGCATGTGCAGTTTAAGGTCTCCTGCCCACTTCATACCCTTCATTGGATGCCTTGAAGGGCATTCTAAATTGAGAATTTAATTTGTTGAGGTTAAAAAAAAAAAAGAGCATCTCTCAAATATGCAAAAACAACTTTAGATTCTAGCACAGAAGCCAATAACTTGCAAGAAATAGGTCTCTGATCCTCTTGGGAGGAGTAACATGGTGTGACTAGCAGGAGTTTGGGCATTAAAACTGGGGAACCCTGGCTCTGCTCTATACTTGTAGGCAAATTATTTCAATCTTGTTAAGCCTCAGTTTCCTGCTTTCTTAGTTGGGGGTTATACTATCTAATTTACAGGACATTATGAGTCTTGAGTGAGGCAGTATATGTAGACTAGCACATAGAAGACAAGCAATATTACTTCTCTTGCCTCTGTTGTTTATGTGATGAAATATTTTAGGGTTGAAATGCTTTGGGATTCTCAGTCATATCAAACTCTGATTTCTTAGCCCCACCCCCGCCCGATCCCCCCAGCCCAAGTGTGTGGAGAAGAAGATGAAAACTCCCCCATAACACAGGCAGCAACCATCATGGGCAGAAAAGCACAGAGCAGACTTTCACCCAGTGTTACATGGTTAAAATAGTACAGGAAGTCCATCATCAAAAACTGTTTTCTCCCAGATTGTAGATAGCTTTGCAATAGTTAAATAGTCTAAATAGTTACTAAGTACTCAAAATCTTCAAAGCATCTCCCACCAACCCTTTCGAGAAGGAATTATAATTAGTATCCCATGATATAGATGGAGAAACTGAGGTTCAGGGCATTGCAAGTAACTTGGCCAAAGTCTCATAGGGGTTAAGTGGTAGAATTGGACTCCCAACTCAGACAGTTTTGCTTTAGGGTCCATGGCCTTTGGAGTTGTCATGGGTCATTTATCATCTCTATGATTTTCTGCTTAAGGCAAACTGTCTTGCTTCTAAACTGCAGAGGGAACAACTCTGGACAGCATGTTTGTGTGAATGGTAGGACGGTATGGGAGAAGAGCCACAAGGAAGTGACTACTTAAGAGGGCACCGAGAAGAAACTAGATATGTGCATTAAAGCCCAGTAAGGAGGAGGATCCAGTGGAATATAGAGTGTTTCTTCCCACCTCTTCCCCCACAAAAAAGACAGTCTCAGTCTAGGAAGGAGGTGTCTCTCCTATTTTTGGTTCACATGTTACTATCTCTCAAAAATGGACCTTGTAATGGTTAAATTTAATGTACCTACTTGGCTAGGCTATGCTGCCAAATGTGATAGGTAATAGAGCACTACATTAAATGTTGTTGTGAAGGTAATTTGTGAAGGCAATTAACATCGATGATGAGTTGACCTTAAATGAAGGGGAGTGTGCTTGATAATACAGTGGACCTCACATACTCAGCCTAAGGCCTTGAGAGCAAACTGAGGTTTCCCAGAGAAGAAGGAATTGTGCTTCAGGACTGTAACATAGAAATCCTGCATAAGTTTCCAGTCCACTGGCTTCCCCTCCAAATTTTTGACTTACCAGCCCACACAATCTTGGGTGCCAATTACCAGGTATATACTGGTTCTGTTTCTCTAAAGAACGCTGACTAATACAGAGTTTTATAAGAAGAGAAAATGATTTAATATCTATTATTGTAGTCTGTATTTGATATACATATATTTCATATTCTGAAAGTATTAAAATCAGAATCCTGAACATGATGGAGGTCTCGCCCAGAGAGGTGATTACGTGATAGGTAATCAAGTCTACTATCCTACCTTAGGCGCTAAATGTCCAAAAGAGATGAGAGTCTTTTCCCTCTTTTTAAATTTTGAGCACATTCTATTTTCTGAACTCAACAGAATACGATTAAATTTTATAGAGTACTTGTCTCTGTTTTGAATATCAACATATAGTCATTTCCTCCGATTCTTTGGGAAAATGAAGAAAAACTTTATCCCAAAATTTCATCGTATGGTTGGAGAGAAGTACGACATGGCTTATCATTAAATAGGTTTAAATATATTATATCAAATCATATTTTTCAAATCTAGTAGAAGCTAGAATATAAGGGTTACATATACAAACATTTTCCATATATTTGAAGATTATAATATAAGTAGATCTGAGATAGAACCCCTGGCTAATGTAACTTCTGCCTGACTTTTGCCAAGTCTCCTCTCTCTCTTAAATAGCTTATTCTCTTTCCCAATAATTGGTAAGGCAGACCAACTTCTCCCCACTCCTTCCGCCAGACTCCAGATGGCCTACAAAGGCCAATCAAACCTGCTCAAACACATAGCCTTTAAGATTTGGCTTCTTTGACTCTGTCTTTGGCGTGTACACACACAAACACACACACACACACACACACACCATCTTGCTTTCCCTGAAAACTTTCCTTTAGATAAAATAATCCCAGCTCCTTATTTCCCCAACCCTTTAATCATTTTGGTTCTGTTCTCTGAACTCCTTCCAATCTCCCTATATTTTGTATAAGATGTGGAAACCAAAACCACACACCATTTTCGAACAGGGTCTATGTATTGCCAAATTGGGGGGAAGGGCACTGACTTACTTCTTCAATCAGAAATCAAAGCCAAGTCCAACAGGTTCTTAACAAGTGGATGTTGGAAGAGGTGTGACACCCCATTCAATAAAGCAACACCTTCTGAGTGGATAACTATTCAGTGTGGAAAGGTAATTTACTTGCTTTCACTGAAAGGGATTTTTAGAACATTCATGTATTTGTATAAAACAGCATGACGGATATAGTTAGTGAAGATAAAGATAAATAGTTAATCCTGTCCATATTTTTCTAGGTGTAATTGCTCTTGTGCAAAGTAAAGGAAACTGATCTGTTTCCTGGGACAAAGCAAAGTTCACTGAAATGCATATACATAATATATGTTATAATAATTCCAAGTAAGAGAAAGCAAAGGAAATACCCAGGACCCTGCCAATCCCACAAATATTCAGTGAGAAAAACACCTGGATTCTCCCCAAGCCACAGCTGTTCAGTTGGAAAATGCCTGGATCCCATTGAATCAAGGCAGTCAGGAAAAAGAGCCACATCCGGCCCAGTGTGTCTCCTCAGTACAACAGGCACACATGAATCCTATTTGATCAAGACACAGTTATTTTGGAAATAAATAGATCCTGCTGGATTCAAGCGATTAGCACACGCAGATGGGGATGAACTGGGTACAGATACTATCTACAAGAAACTCCTTCAATATAAGAGATCTTATGCTGCAGATTCTTGGCCATGCCAATATCTCGGTTATTTTTCTCAGGGAACATATGTGGATCTGTCAGCTCTGCCCCTTGATTACGTTTAAGTTTGCCTGGATCACACAGGATCAGAGTGCCTTGCCCTGATTCTTTAGATTTAGCAGCATGTGTATGTAAGAGGAAAGGCAAAAAGTGAATAAAACCATTTTGGTTTTCCTTAGTATGATCAAAACAGCAGCAGCATCATAATAGGAATGTTCTAGTCCTTTTGAAAGCATGCAAATGGAGAAAAAAAAACTATCTCTATCATCACAATTTACATTTTCTCCATATTTCCATTTTTTGGACCTAAACTTCTTTTGCATCCGATATATTTTCATTACACTTTCCAAATAACTTTTCAGCAATTCATGATACAAATACCTACTGAGCTACTGACTCGGAAACTAACCTAAAAATTAGGTAGATGTTTACAACAATTAAGTAATTATTGTAATTTTCTACTTTAAGTCATGCAGAAGTTTCCCACAGCTATTATAATTTATAAGGGCTATAGTGGTGCTGAACACTTTTGTTTCTGAGAGAGCAAGTGGAGGGGCAAATAGAGAGATTGAGAGAGAATCGTAAGTAGGCTCCATGCTGGGTGTGGACATGGGGCTCGATCTCACAACCCTGAGATCATGACCTTAGCCAATATGAAGAGTCAGACGCTTAACTAACTGAGCCACCAAGGTGCACTAACAGTGCTTAATACTTTTAAAGATGTTTTTATATTACAGTCAAAGCTAATCCTGAAGAGAGAAACTGTACTTTAAAATGTCACAGATTTGGAGTCTGAAATCCCTAAAATTCTGAGGTCTTGGAGTCGTCTACATCATGACTTCCCCCAGAAAATCAGATTGCCATATCTGGGGAGGCAATGGTAGAAACTACTTCATGAATTCAAGTGGCCCTCAAATTTCCTCCAATTCACCGCCAATTTCTTGTTTCCTATAACTATTTGTATCCATTATAAAAAAGAGACAAACAGAGGGATGAAATCCCAGAAGCTCTTATCCTGGCAAGATGCATTCAATGAATAAACAACAGCCTCGCAGGAAGGCAGGCCTAAATCCCATGGCCAATGATATGCATTCTGACCAGTGTACCCTGAGTGTTTTCGCCATCAAACTGAGCTCCAGGGTATCTACAGTAAGCAACATTACTGAATTTGCAGAAGTTTCTCTTCAAACATAGCTTCCCATGTCTGCAAATGTATATATATATTTTTCCTCTACCTTCACAGGCTTTTATCTCTGATCTTTTTTTGTAAATCCAGCTTCTCAGTTTTTGCTCTTTGCTTTATATTCAAGATCTCTTTTGAAGGCTCTCTGCTTCTCCTGTATTTTTATCCCCCGCTCACCTGTTTCACCTGTGGGTGTTATAGCCTGTTCCTTCTTTCTTCTAAGCCCTGGTCTCTCCATTCCAGGCAGAATGGGGAAGTTTACAAATAACAGCTGTAAAAAAGGCACTATAGAGAAGATGCTTTAAAGACCCAAATGACAAAAACCTCCCTTCACAAGGCCCAGATGAGTATTAAATGTCAAGAAGCAACCACCAGCAAACAGAGAGGCAATTGCTCATTTTTGAGCAAGCACATCACGCCGCCCATGAGGAAGGAGGCAGAGCTGTACAAAGTTGCAGAGTGGCACAACTGCCAACCCTTGAATCCTACAGGTACCACAGTGAATGATTCCAGGATCGCAACCCTTCTTCTGCAAGCATGGCACCAGCATCAAAACCATTTTCACAAATCAAGGTAATCTGAGGGATGATTCAGAACCTCATTTTCCCTTGCCCCTACAAATGCATCCTCTCAGCCCCCCGTGGGAGGTAAAATGATGCCACCCCTCAAAGATGTCCAAGTCCTCATCCCTAGAGCCTGCGAATGTGTTACCTTCCATGGCAAAAAGGACTTTTTCAGATAGGATTAAATTATGGATCTTGATTGAGAAGGGGAGACTGAAAATGGGCCCTTCAAAGGGAATGACAGATGGTCAGAGTCAGAGAAGGAGAGAGAACAAGGAGAGCAAAGGCCAGTGTGAAGGGGCCATGAGGGAAAGAATTCGGTCAGTCTCTGCCAAGGGGAAAAGGCAAGGAAATGTATTCTCCTTAGACCACCCAAAAAGAACACAGCTCTGTCGACCCTTTGATTTTAGCCCAGTAAGAACGGGGGAAGGCTTCTCACCTGCAGAACAGTAAAATAGTACATTTGTACTGTTTAGGGCCCCTAAGTCTGTGGTAATTTCTTGCAGCAGCAACAAGAAACTAATACCTTCCTCAACAGTACCAAGGTCAGTGTGTCTTCTTTGTGGCGTTTTCCCTAGCGGATATCTATGTTCCCAGAGCCTCTGTTGTCTCTCAAACACCTGAGTTCTCAGTTGCAAAGAAGGAGGCAGTTACAACAGCATTGGTCTTGTTTCCAGCCAACAGCATCTCCTGGGATTAGCTCTGGCTAGAAATTTGGACAGCTTCATTTCAGAGAATGTTTCTTAAAATGTCAAGATGAATTTTTTTCTTTGATTTGAATGCATTATCCAAGGTTTTGTCTTTGTATAAAATGTTTAAAAATATATATCTGCAACAGAAAAGCTGTCCTGTTGAAAGCTTAAAGGAATACTGAGCAAATAAAACACAATCATGATGGCTACAACCTTCACGGGAAATGCATTTGGGGTACAGTTGAAAGTTGGAAGGAAGTGAGTCTTTGGGAAAAGGGGGGGGGGACATCAAGTTTACTTTTAAAGCAAAATGCATGGCCACAAAGCCAGAAAATGGAGTTCTGGTTGCATTGTGGAGAGAAATAAATCCTGACTGAGGAAACAATGTAAGTGTTATATAATGGGCCGTGAAATCTACTCACTGTGGGGTCAGGGGCCCAAGGGGTAGGAAACTTGCTAATGCACACAAGCAATGTTTCTTTTCATCTCTGTATACTCAGATATAAATGCAGTGGTTTTCAAACTTTTCTGAGCCACTGTATTAAAATATGTTTCAATATCATACACCACTACACACACACACACACACACACACAATATATATATATAACTGGAACAATACTTTCATGAAATTCCACTTACCCTTACAATGTGAGATGGACTGTGACATTTCCAATTTTATTATTATCTTTCATTGTTAATTTTTTAAATGCTGGCCAGGACTCACTAAGTGGTCATGATCTGCCCCTTAAAACAAAACAAAACAGCAACAACAAAAACATCTGCAATCTCTCTGCTCAGCGGGGTGTCTGCTGCTACTTCTCCTTCTGCTGCTTCCCCCACTAGTGATCTCTCTCTCTGACAAATAAATAAATGAAATCTTACACACACACACATATTCTGCAGTACGTACTATTTAACACTAAAACAGGTATTTTCTTTCCAATTAGTACTAAGAGTTTTTTTTTTTCCCCCCATTATTACATAGTAACTTAAAAATGAAATTCTAGTTTGGAACTGACTACTTTGAGGATCTTTTCCAACTTTATGATTTCATAGTTTTTCCTCAAAAAGAACATTGTTTTATCCACTGTTTTCTTTTTAAGAGAATGAAGCTAGGACTGACAACTTGGAACTTTCCCTCCAGTAGGTTCATTTAATAAATACTTTTTCTAAAATAGTGCTGATACTTCTTATTCTTCAGCGATTAATTCCTTTTTTTTTTTTTTTTTTTTTTTTTTTTGAGTAGTGATTAAGTCCTAATGGAAATCAGGAACACTTGAAAATATTGTCAGAGTCTAGGCCACATAGGCATTGATATTTGTGAATTTTGATTTCAGGAATTAGGGAAGCAGAGTCACTGCTAAAGGATAAAGTGAGTTATTCCCCTCCCTGAGAGAGTTCTGATTTGGGATCCTAGCCACAAAAATCCCCACCATTCCCCATTGCTAAATTTGCTCAAGGCAGGTAATGCTAGACTCCTAAGACACAGAAAACTGCTCCCCTTCACTTTGTTTTCAATAACTGGGCTTTGTAACACACTTCTCAGATTCTCGCCTGCAAACTAGGAGAAATACTAAACTCTCAGGGCTGAGGAATGGTTAATAAAACTGTGCTAACCTACAGAGATGCAAAACAATAGCAATCACTCATCGGTTTGCTAAGCGGTGACAGATTCCAATTTCCCATTTTCCGGAGACACTCTCCTTATTACCAGGCAAAACCAGACCAGTTAACTTGCCCAAGATCTATAGCTTGCTGTAGTGATCTCATCGGTCTGTGTCCCTGATGGGGACTCAAGCAGGTGGTGCGGAGAGCGGCGAGCTGACATATGGAGACATATTGCCTAAATAGCCTGATGCACCAGACCAGCTAATTTTCCTTCTATTTTGAGAAGAGCAATTATTTTAAATTGCCATATATCAAAATGACTTTGCACTTGCTCCAAAATGCAGCAAGTCAATAAACTATAATGTAAATGAGTGACTCCAGCTACTCTGATTTTAAAAATGAAAGATGAAAAAAAAAAAAAAGAAAGAAAAAACAGAGAAGCAGAATCCCATAGTGCTTCATTTAGAAATGAAGAAGGGTTACAATTCAAGGCTTTACAATATTACCCTTGTATGTACAATGCATACTATTTTGGAAGCCTTTTGATGATACTGTATCGCAAAACTACTTTGTAATTTTGCTTTTAAATCCCAACAAACTGTTGAGAGTTTTTTGTTTTATGGGAGAAGACATGGTCCCTTTTTGGAAAGCGATAGAAAGGTAGAAGGATGAATAGGAAGCTGAAAATAAACACTGGACATAAGACAGCAGTTGGGAAAGTCCCAAGAAATCTTTGGACCTATTTCCTTGACGCCAGCAATACCAAAGAAAAATACCAGTCGTGAGCCGAGAAAAAACCCACCTGCCCATTCTGTCCAGAACCAGAATTTAAGCTGGTTCAGATGCTCCATTAGAAATGCGGTTTATAAAGAGAAATGCACTTGGAATTCTAAATAAGGATTTTGAAGGGAAATTTTAATATCTATATATAGATTTAGCAGTCCTGAAGGGAAATGGGGTGTTGATTTATGAAGCTGAAAGAAATTATGAGCAGCTGGAACATTAAGGACACATTGTCAGAGGGGGGCTTTCATCTCTAATTTGGACTGAGGTTTCAGAACCTTTCAGAGCTGTGATTTGGACTCAGAAGATCTGAGAAGTCCCTATCTAGTCAATTTGAAAATGAGGATGTTACACCCAAACCTTGGACCTTTTGATTGACAGAACAATTAAAGATATAGCAGTTAAATACAAAAGGTAGTTAAGTTCCTGTTAAATTTTACAGTTTTCTTTTCAGAGGTAGCTTTTTATTTCTTAATTTATGATGAGTAATTTTTGAAATCAAAAGACATTTAAAAGAATAATTGAAAAAAAAGAAAGTCTGAAATCTCTTTATTAATTCCAGAAAGCCTGCCTATCAGACTACAAAGCTGTTCCCAAGGCAAAGCATCTAAATGAATATAAGCTTTCTCTTGTGGGCTGAGCAGGCAGGCAGAAGCATGAAACAATAAAATGACGTCTCAGGGTAGAAAAATACATAATTATCTTCTGTATTATTGAATGAATAAATTACAGCATGGTAAATTATTGTAACCTCTCTTTCTTCAGATTTGGATAAAAATTGTTTTCCTCGTTGCTTGCAGAGGGCTTCTGTATATGAAATCCTTTCTTGATTGCATTTTGCTTTCTTCCGGTAATCTTTGAACCAACATAAAGATGAACCACCAAATTCAGTTTGTTGTTTTTTTGAGGATTTATCTAACATGACTTGTTGGTGGTATAGACGAACCAGTGGCCTGCCTTTTGGGGGTTCAGTCATCTACTCCCAATACAAGCAGATTATAGGGGGTATGCTGCTCTACCACAAGGTGGGGAGAGAGCCAGATTCTTCCAGCCAGCCTTCCAGAAACCAAACAGACCTACTAAGTAGAAGGTATCAGGAATCCCAGGAAGAAGCTGGTAGAAGAAAATCCCTTACCACCTGAGTGGCTCAGATGGTAAAGCATCTGCCTTCAGCTCAGGTCATGGTCCCAGGGTCCTGGGATGGGCCCCAGCATGGGGCTCCCTGCTCAGCAGGGAGTCTGCTTCTCCCTCTCCCACTCCCCTTGCTTATGTTTCGTTTCTCGCTGTGTCTCTCTCTGTCAAATAAATAAATAAAATTTAAAAAGAAAAAGAAAATCCCTTACCTGGAAGAAACCACAGTCTAGTCAGGGAAGCAGACAAGTAAAAACTTCATTACATTTCCAGATGAATAATGCCACAGTAAGGTGTGATAAAAGCTCACAGAACTCAGGACGCCTTCACTTCCATTCAGATCCAGTCTGGCTAAGAGTCCATCACTCTATAACCATTTCTTTCTTTCTTTCTTTTTTTTTTTTTTTTTTTTGATAGATCACAAGTAGGTAGAGAGGCAGGCAGAGAGAGAGAGAGGAGGAAGCAGGCTCCCTGCTGAGCAGAGAGCACTATGCAGGGCTTGATCCCAGGACACTGGGATCATGACCCGAGCCAAAGGCAGAGGCTTTAACCTATTGAGCCACCCAGGCATCCCTCTATAACCATTTCTTACCAACAACCTTAACATACTTGGCCCTTGACCCTTCTGAGGCTCCAGCCTCTTCCTCCAACCTTCCCTTTTGGATTACTACAAGAACTTTTTTGCTTTGCTTTGGTCTTCCTTGAGACATTTAACTGACACGGCAGGCATCCTTCTTTCACTCGAGTCACATCACTGCTGTCCATGTCCTTCTTATCACTTTGTGAAATTAACAGCTTTATTTGATTATCCATTTATTATCCGCTTTTCCTGTGTAAGATTTTTGTGCATTTTTTAACTTTTCTATCCCCAGTGCTTACAACGGTATTGAATAAAGGTATGAATTAAATGCAGACTGATACTGTTTCAAATCAATGCATACAACCTCAACAGGGTCCCTGCACCACTTTGATAAACTTTTTCATTGGCAAATCCTATTCCTTGAGTCAGAAGAACCACCCCTCCATTAACCGAAGAGGGGTCGGCCCCACACCCCAAGGGCAATGCTCCTATGAGGTCTTAACAGGGGCTTTCCAGAAGCCACGTTTAGGCCCCTTATCTGGCCTCTGCTACATCAGACAAGGTCGACCAGCCCCTCCTTTAAATGCATCCTGAGGTTTACACAAAAACTTTCTGTCCTGGTTTCCTTTTCCCAACCTGTTGAGTCAAAATCCCCATACACAGGACTCAAGCATGGTGTAGTCTTTTTAAAGAGCCATGGGAGATCCTGGTACGCAGGCGGGACTGACAACCACTTCCCCTGGCTTTCTTCTCTTCTCCTCTTCTTGTCCAGGGATGGCTTTAAAACTTAGAGAAAACATAAAGGTCATTGTCAGGATAGAAGGGGGAAGGAGATTAGACAATCTGCCCTAAGACTGCCTTTGCATGACAAACACAGCTTTTTTACTTAGATTACGTGTTTTCAGAATGTTACAAATAGGACATCATGATCCAGAAGCCCTTGCACCCAATTTACACAAAGGCAATTACTGTCAGATGCATGTGTTCATGATTCACAGAAGATGCAGAAAATATCAGTTGCCATATAGAGAATACTGTTATTACCATGGTGTGTACTATTTGGGGGGGTAAACGGTCCCTCGTTCTCGATACACCATGCCCTTGCCCAGTCCTCTGGTGTCAGCTTTCTACCTGGACCCTGTGATGCTCCAAACTCTGAGATCACACACTCTCCCAAGGACTTGAGTATCCTACCAAAGGTGTGATGGGTGCATGACGTCATTGCTAAAAGGAAAAGAAAAAAAAAATAGGAACAGAAGACATAGGACTGAGAATTTCCCCCAAATCAATTTCAGACCCCAAGCCTCAGACACAGGAATCTCCGAGAACAACCAGCCGGATAAATGCCAAAAAAAAAAAAAAAAAGAACAAAACACACACACACACCTACATCTGGGCATATCATTTTCAGACTACAGAAAATCAAAATTAAAAAAATAAAAAAGAAAAAGAAAGTCAAAATAAGGAAAAACTCCTGGGAGAAAGAGACTAAGAAAACCAGAGAGAGGAAAGGGAGATGGAGAGGCTAGTGTGGGGAAGGAGGAAAAGACAGGAGAGATGAGAAAAAGAAATGTGGTGATGTCCCAGCTGAGAAGAGAGATGGCCACAGAAAGGAGGGATGGAATAAAGAGGTAGGGAAGAGGAAGACTGGGGGAGAGGGAGTTTAAAATGTCTTAGAACAAAGAAGGCACAGTGGTAAAGTCAAACCATATATATATTTTTAAGACTTTATTTATTTGAGAGAGAGAGTGAGGGCACTCAAGCAGCTGGGGGGTGGAGGAACAGAGGGAGAGGAGGAAGCAGACTCTCCACTGCACAGTAGGCTGACTACACTGGGGGCTCAATCCCGAGACCCTGGGATCACAACCTGAGCTGAAGGCAGACTTTTAACGGACTGAGTCACCCAGGGGCCCAACCCCCCATCCCCGCCCCGAGCCACACACACACCACACCCATATGGTTTTTAAAGTGTTGTCTCTTCCATAGCTCCTTGAGGTTCAGGGAATGATTCTTTTTCGGCAACTCCTGGCTTGGTGCTTAGCATATTATAGGTACTCAATAACTACTTAATGAATTAATTGATGTTAGGAGATTGGGCTGGCCTTCTTACCATTTCTTGAACACATAAAGTACTCTCCTTATCTTGGAATGCTCTTCCCCCAGAGATCTACTTGGCTCACTCCTTCACCTCTTAAAAGGAAAAAAAAAAAAATAAAAAAAATCACACTCTTTCCCCCTCAAACACTAATTCCTCATTTTCAATGGTGACTAGTCTCCTCTGAATGGTATTTTACAGACAAGGCAACTCAATCCCATGTACCATTTTCTCTCTCTTATATAATTCATTCAGTTATAATGATGTGACTATCTAACCGGTCACCTATTTAGGAATCTCTCTTTCAATGACCAAAATAATCCCTGGACCCTATTGACTACACTTTTAAATATGGTTCAGATCTCTCCCCCATCTCTATGGCATTGTTTTAATATAGATGATTACGTCTTATTTAAACCATCAGACTGCTTCTTGACTAGCTAGCCTGCTGCACTATTATTCTAATTATTCTCCCTCCCCCTCCATTGTCAACCTCTAAAATATCACCAGAGTTATCTTTCCAAAGCATAACCTGATGATTCCTGCCCCTCCCCTTGTTTAAAAACCCTTCAGAAGCTGTCCAATGAGAACCAGAATCAAATCTCCTTAGTCCAGGATGCAGAGCCCTTCATGATCAAATTCCAGCTTATTTCCGAAGAACCTCAGCACCTTTCTTTCCTCTCAAGACCTCAACCAGCTCAAATCTTTTGAGAGCTCTAGAAAAGGTCACTAAGTTGTAAATACCTAGATATGTTCAAAACCTAGGTTCTGGCTCGCCACTTCAGAAATGCAAAATCCTGAACAATTAGCTTATCTGTCTTTGCTCCTTAATTTTATTTCACATGCTAAGTTTCCTCCACATATTTATTCTGACTTCTCTACAGCACTTCTGCCCTATTTTGTTTGAAGTCAAGTTACTATAGCAGCAAAACTCAGAAACACTGCCATCTTGTGATCACAGGAGAGGGCAGAAAGCAAAGCGATCCTCCCTTTACAATTTATTTACAATTTATACATATTATATGTATATAAAGATATACAAGAGGAGCTGAGGTTTTCCTTTTCCAAGCCTTAAAATTAACAGCCACTGCATTCCCACTAGAAACGCTAAATTACCAAACTTTGCTTTCAATGTCTCTATTTTCAGTGACTTTCTTTTATAGAGTTCTATTGATTTCCCTCAGCCAGATTATTTAAGGATATCGAAGGACACATTTATTTAGGTGCCATTTGTAGATTTAGGTCTCTTATTGGTTTGTAGAACATTTTGAAGTCTTTTGAGGAGCTAATATAAGCTCCAGACTACATCTGTCCACTCCAGCAGGGGAGGAATGTATGGACCCTATCTGCCACCATAAATGCAAAGCAAGGCATGTAAAAAGTCCTGGGGAACTACTTATTGAAAAAATAAATAAGTGGACAGCAGGTGTGGTGACAACTTCAGAAGTGGAGGCAGGTGTTTTCTAATACTTTTTAAAGCAATTGTTTTATTTTGAAATTTGAAGTCCGATCTCGAAATGTTGATGCATTCTATGATCTTGATTACCCAAGAACCAGCAACACCTGGAAACATGCTACTTTTAAGAGAAGATTGAAAAAAATAACAGAGGTACAGAGAGGTGAAGGGACCTGACCAATAACATACCAAAAATAGGTTCAGAGCAATCGCCCAAGGGCATTGCCAAGAGGGCATATGTGTGAGTGGGCATCCAGTAAATGGAAAAACCTTAGAAATTCACAGATTTTTGGATACGGCTTTGAACAAAATAGCTTTGTCAAGTTCTTCTCTTTCCTTCTTTGACTCTATTTCTCAGCTATTATTTCACCACATATAGTAGCTTATTTTTTTAAAAAGTCTGTTCTCTGAATCATCGTTTTCAAATCCCTTAGAACTAGATTCCTCATGAGGCAGCGTGGTAACCACCGGGGACTTTCGTACTTAGAAATAAACTAAACTATTTAGAAAAGTCATCGGTCATTCGAAAGCTCATTTGTAACATGTGACATCATAGAACAAATGCTTTATAAATAATTTGTCTTTCACAGCGTCAATAACTAATTACCAGTTCATGCCCTATAAATAAATCAATATTGAAAAGTAAGTCTAAGTGGATTCATCATGGAAACGATTGGCTGATTGACCCCACAACAAGCTTCAGGATTACTACTTGACTTAGTTGCTTTCTTTAGGTTTCTTTTTTAAGCTGCTTCCCCCTCCCTCCATGGCTATTATGATAAAGCCTGCAAATGGAAAAGGTGAGGCAAGACTGGTCAAAGAGGTGAATTTAAAAATCACTGATCCAAGAAATGTTTTTGTCTTAGCAGTTGTTCAGACAAAGCAGGTTCTATGACATAACGGAATTCATACTCATAGCAATAAGCCAAAAAGACAAGTGCTTGCGAAATGAAATCCTGGCACTGATCCTGCCCAGGAGTTTAAGTCCTTGGGACCGTTGAACGTTGTCTCTGAAACTCAACTTCCCTTCTTACTCTCCTTCAAGTATCTTTACCATTTTTTAAGGATTTTTTAAAAATTTATTTATTTGCGATAGAGTGAGAGTGATAGTGAGAGAGAGAGAGAGAGAGCAAGAGAGCACAAGCAGGGGGAGTGGCAGAGGAAGAGGGAGAAGCAGGCTCCCCACCGATCAAGGAGATAGATGTGGGACTGGATCCCAATGCTTAACCAACCGAGCCACCCAGGCATCCCTCTTTACTATTTTTTTTTTTTTTTAAATCTGAACTTTTCAAGATGACAGGACTGGCTTTGGCCACAGTGAAGACTATGAACAGGCTAGTAGCAAATGCCAGGGGAAATCCAGGACTTCCTCTGATCCCAGTCTCCCTGGGCCCCACCTCTGTCCATTCCGTTTAAACCAGCTGTTTGTGCTGCTTTTGACCTGTGCATACACACAGTTTAGTTCTAGCTGGTCCAGGGATTCTAGGATGATCTGCTCTTACTAAAACACCTTTAATTCAGGTGCTGTGAAACTGAGATCTTCATGACTGCTGAGCCCTAGACAAAACACAAATCTTTGTTACCTGTAAAATTGAAGGCAAAAAGAAACTATCACAGGAAACAAGTAACTAGATCATAAAGCCCAAAATAGGAAGATGGGCTAGGTCCAGGAGTTCAGTGATGTTCTGTCCAGATAATGGGGTCTGGGAGCCAAGAGGACCTGTGAGAGATAGACGGAGAAGCCTCTGTGTGCTAATGAGTTTTCTTCATATACACAAAATTTTGTCACCACCCTTTCTGGGGTATACTTTACAAATAAAAATTGTATATATTCAAGGTGTATGACTTGATAATTTGATATACATATACATTGCAAAATTATTGCCATGATCAAACCAATTAATATATCCATCACCTTACTTGGGTACCATTTTCTCTCTCTTGCGTGTGTGTGGTGAGAATACTTAACATCTACCCTCTTAGCCAATTCCAGTACACAACACAGTATTGTTAACTCTAGTTATCATACTGCACATTAGATTGTCTGAACTTATTTGTCTTATATAACTGAAACTTTATACCCTTTGGCCAACACCTCTCCATTCCTCCCCCCTGGCAACCATCAATTTACCCTCTGCTTTTGTGATTCTATTTTTAAGATTCCATATATAAATGAGATCATTCTTTTTTTGCCTTCCTATGTCTTACTTCACTTAGCATAATGGATATAACATATATACACATATCTATTTCTTTATCCTTTCGTCCATCCACATTTAGGTTGTCTCAAAATCTTTACAATTGAACAAAGCTGCAGTGAACATAGGAGTGCAACATCTTCAAGATGCTAATTACATTTCCTTTGGAAATATATCCAGAAGTGTGATTGCTGGATCCTCTTGTAGTTCTATTTTTAACATTTTGGGAAACCTCCATCCCGTTTTCCATAATGGATGTACCCATTCACATCCCCACCAACAGTGCCTAGGGTTCCCTTTCCTCTACATTCTCAACACTTGTTACCTCTTGTCTTTCTGATAATAACCACTCTAACAGGTGAGAGGTGACAGCTCATTGTGGTTTGGATTTGCATTTTTAAAAAAGATTTTATTTATTTATTTGACAGAGAGACAGATCACAAGTAGGCAGAGAGGCAGGCAGAGAGAGAGGGGGAAGAAGCAGGCTCCCTGCTGAACAGAGAGCCTGATGCAGGGCTCGATCCAGGACCCTGAGATCATGACCTGAGCCAAAGGCAGAGGCTCAACCCACTGAGCCATCCAGGTGCCCTGATTTGCATTTTTTTTTTATGATTACTGATGTTGAGCCCCTTTTCCATATACCTGTTGACCATTTGTATGTCTTCTTTTGAAGAAGACCCTTTGCCCACTTTTCAGATTGTTTGTTTTTTTGCTATTGAGTTGTATGAGTTCCTTATGTATTTTGGAATGTTAACCCCTTATCAGATATATGGTTTGCAAATATTTTCTATTTCATTCCGAAGTTTGCCTTTTTTACTCAGTTGATTGTTTTCCTTCTTGTGCCAAAGTTTTTAGTTTAATGCCATCCTGCTTGTCTATTTTTGCTTTTCTTTGGTGTCAATTCCAAAAATCATTGCCCAAACCACCATCAAGAAACTTTTCCCCTACATTTTCTTTTAGTACTTTTACAGTTTCAGATCTTAGGATCGTAAGATATTCATCTGAAATGCTTATTTTCCACATTCAGCATTTTTCTCATGATAAAATTCCTGGGGCGCCTGGGTGGTTCAGTGGGTTAAGCCGCTGCCTTCCGCTCGGGTCATGATCTCAGGGTCCTGGGATCGAGTTCCGCAACGGGCTCTCTGCTCAGCTGGCGGCCTGCTTCCTCCTCTCTCTCTCTCTCTGCCTGCCTCTCTGCCTTTTTGTGATCTCTCTCTGTCAAATAAATAATAAAATCTTTAAAAAAAAAAAATTGCCAGCACAGCTTTCATACAACCCCAGGATAATGTGGCAAAACTTTAATGCCCTGAGTTGTGAACCATGTAACTAAGCACTTTTCTTTATATACACAAAATAGTCTTTCAAATATTTTCATAATGTTTAAACTCACATATGTGAGATATTGAAAAAACCTCCAAAGAGCCTTTTATTTTTTTAACTCTACACCACATTTATTTTTCCAAAGAACTTCCAAGTTCCCTCCTTGCTACAAAACAAACAAACAAACAAACAAAAAGCTTTAATTATGTGGAGATAGGAATACATCTTTGAGGTTAAATTGTCTTCTTAGTATCAGATCCTAGCTGAATTGTTTTAGGTATAATAAAAGAGGTATTCTTATACCCTGAAATAGATCATGACATACTTGGATGGCAAACAGCCTTTTAACTTAAATGGGACCTAGAGGCTCCCAGTATCTACTCGCCATTCTCCGTCTTCTCTAATTTCTGTATTTCTGTTTTGCACTGAAAACTAGCCTCTTCCTACATCCTTGACCAGACCCAAACAGAAGACTAGACGTGGTGGATAGTGTTCTCTACCTCATATGTTGTCCGCAGTAAATTAACATTATTCAATCTCAGGGTCTGAAGGGTCTTCATTTTCTGGCCACTGCCAGGAAAGTATTTCCTGAAAGAATGTCTTTATGGGAATGTAGAAGAGAGACTGTCTGGAGCATGTAAAATGGACCTAACGATTCCAACTCTCTGACTTCAGCACAGTATAATAATGCACCAGAGGGCTGCTTTCCCTGCCCCCCAACAAACACACCACCATAGTATAACATCACTTCACTAGAATGCTAAGGTATTCTAGTTTATCTGTAGAAAATCCAGCACCGTCCCTTGGGAATTGCTGTTGGTCATGCACAGACTTTCCAGTCTGCACAAAGCACAAACCAGGGGTTTTGGGTTCTAGTTATCCCCAGATGTTGGATACAGTTCTCTCTCTAAAAGTGTAAAAAAGGCACTTCATTTCAACACATCAGATTCTTTCTTGCACACTCATTTTCACATTTACAAATCTCCCACAAGCAGACAATTTGCAGAGACCATAGGGGTAGAAAGACATTTTGTCTTATTTTTTAATTTTTTTTTCAAAACTGTGATATGCAGAGTAATAATTTATCCAACCGAATAATGTCAAAGGATGGGGTAAATTTTGCATATAATTATCATTGGGCCCTTTTCACGTGTAAAGACCCTTTTTTATTTTGAATATATTTTTGGCATTTATATAATAAATTAAATATTTATAATATAATTGAATGTATTACTTGAATGCTATCTTTTACATAAAGGCTGATAAGCCTAAGCTTTTCATAATGAATCTGTGATGCAATTAGAAACATCCCTGACTCTTCAAGTCCCCAGTGCCCTCAGGTTCTGCTTTGGTATATGAATCATCTTGTTACACAAAACAAAATTAAGAATAAAAATCATAGGATCATTGAAACAGATCCAGAAAAAGCCCTTGACAAAATCCAACCTAAAACTACTCAACAAAAGAGGTGTAGAGGGAAAATGTATCAACATGGTGGAGACCATATATGACTAGCCCACAGCTAACATCATACTCAATGATGAAAAGCTGAAAGCTTTCTCTCTAAGATCAGGAACAAGGCAAGTCAATTAATTAACAATGAAGGAGGCAAGAAAATACCATGGGGAAAGGACGGTCGCTTCAATAAATGGTGCTGGGAAAACTGGACAGCCATGGGCAAAAGAAGGAAACTAGACTACTACCTTATACCATGTCTTTAATCAAAATAGATTAAGGATTTAAAGGTAAGGCCTGAAACCATAAAACTCCTCAAAGAAAACCATAAGTTGTAAGCTCCTTGATACTGGTCTTGGCAATGATTTTTTTGGATCTTCCTCCAAAAGCAAAGCAACAAAAGCAAAAATAAATAAGTGAAACTACATCAAATTAAAAAGCTTCTGTACAGGGACACCTGGGTGGCTCAGTTGGTTAAGCAGCTGCCTTCGGCTCAGGTCATGATCCCAGCGTCCTGGGATCGAGTCCCACATCGGGCTCCTTGCTCAGCAGGGAGCCTGCTTGTCCCTCTGCCTCTGCCTGCCATTCTGTCTGCCTGTGCTCGCTCTCTCCCTCTCTCTCTCTGATAAATAAATAAAATCTTTAAAAAGAAAAAAAAAAAAAGCTTCTGTACAGCAAAGGAAACCATCCACAAAGTGAAAAGGCAAACTACTGAATGGGAAAAGATATTTGAAAATCATATATTTGATAAGGGGCTAATATTCAAAATATATTTTTTTAAACCTCATATAATTCAATAGCAAAAAAATACATATTGATTAATAAATGGACAGAGGATCTGCATAGATATTTTTCTATTACGACAAACTCATGGACATGAAAAAATGCTCACTATCACTAGTCATCAGGGAAATACAAATCAAAAGCACATTGAGATATCAATCACTTCATACCTGTTGGAATGGCTGTTATGGAAAAGACAAAAATAACGTGTTGATAAAGATATGGAGAAAAGAGAACACTGGCGCACCATTGGTGGTAATGTAAATTGGTACAGCCATTGTGGAAAACAGTATGGAAGTTCCTTAAAAATTAAAAATAGAACTACCATATGATCCAGTAATTCCACTTCAAGGTATATCTGAAGAAAATGGAAAACACTAATTTGAAAGGCTACATGCCCCACTATCTTCATTGCAGCATTATTTACAATAGCCAAGATATGGAAAAAGCTAAGTGTTCATCAGTGGGTGAATGGATAAAGATGGTGTAGTTTACTAGTTGGTAAACTACAATGGAATACTAGTTGGTCATAAAAGAGAAGAAAGAAATATTCCCCATTGCAACATGGATGAACCTTGAGAGTATAATGCCAACTGAAATATGTCAGACAGAGTAAGACAAATCCATGTGATTCCACTTATATCTAAAACAAAACAAAACAAAACAAATGGACAAATAAAACAAAATCCAGAGATGTGAAGGACAGATTGGTGGTTGTCAGAGGAGAGTGAGTTTAGGGGGCAGTAAAAATGGGTGAAAGGGGTCAAGAGGTATACACTTACAGCTATAAAATAAGTAAGTCATGCAGATGTAGTGTACAGCATGCAGAATAGAGTCAATAATACTGCATTGCATATTGAAAACTCTTATGAAAGTAAATTTTTAAAAAGTTTCCATCCTAAGAAAAAAAATTTGTGTAACTTCGTTTGGTAACAGATGATAACCAGAATTACTGTGGTGATCATTTTGTAGTGTATACAAATAGCAAATCATTATGTTATATACCTGAATCGAATATAATGTTGTATGTCAATTATACCTCAAGAAACAAACAAATATCCCAGAATTTTCTAGTCTTTCTTTTTTTATTTCAGCAGATTTTCTTGTCTCCTGGAGCCAATCCTTGTCATTTTCAGTGTGTTGATTCCTAGTAGCCTTGTCACTTAATATATTCTAGATTAAGTCTTACTTGGCTATGATAGTTGATTATTTTATACTTGCTAGTATGTACTGAGACATGTACTAACCTCCACATTTATAGCCATCCTGATGGCCCAGGATTTCAGTCCTAATATGTCAAAGAGTCTTCTTCAATAACTGGAAAATGAAATTTGGAGATGTGAGGGCCAGTGGCTGACAGCCTCACTCTCTGGAGGCACTCTGTGTTATCTTCTCAGGAGCAGGATTCCAAATGTGTAGTTAATAAAATTAAAAAGAGCTACAGGTCACACACTTCAAGAGATATACCTGCATATTAAGAAGATCTAATAAATTGTACTGGTTAAATATCTACAATCATGAATGCTTTTAGTGGCTACTCAAATAACTTCAAGAACTGACAAATAATATAAATGTGTGAATCAGTCAAGTGTAAGACAGTAGGGAACAGATGAAACTAGTAGTGCATGCTTCTCTTAATAATAAAGATATCTTTACAAATCCTACCAGCTCAGGCAAGCACATATATGTATGCCAAATATGGCCTTTAGAGCATTACAGTGAATTGTACCTGGAAAGCCCATGGTTCTCTTGTGTGTCTCCGTTACGACTCATACAAAACACTCACTTCAGGTGACCGAATGGGTGGGGGTTTTCCACCACCAACGAACAATTCTCTGGGATACCAACAAAGTGTCCTACAATTTAAATCATTCTGACACTATCTACTTGGAGATGGCATAAGATCCCACAGGTTAAGGACTCAGTCCCACAAGACAGCCCCTTCCCCACCTTAGATACTATCACAAGTCCAGGTTGTCATCTGGGCCCCTGGCCAATTGGCTATAAATCTGAGGTTCCCAGGACACTCTCCTTGGGTTCAATTAATTTGTCAGAGTGGCTCACAGAACTCAGAAAAACAGTTACAACTATGTTTACCAGTTCATTAAAGGATATGACAAAAGATACAGGTGAATAGCCAGATGAAGAGATACAAAGAGGTCTGGGAGGGCCCCAAGCACAGGAGTTTCTGTCCCCGTGGAGTTGAGGTATGTCTTCCTCATGGCATATGGATGTTGGGTTCGCCCAATGAAAGCTCTCAGAATCCTATATTAGAATCCTATATTTTAGGATTTTTATGGAGGTTTCACCATATAGGCATAATAGACCATTCACTCCATTCCCAGCCTCTCCTCTCTGGAGAGTGAGGATGGGTTGTGGAAAGTTCAAGCTTCTAATCATGCCTGGGTCTTTCTGGTGACCAGCCCCCACCCAGGAGCCATCCAGGAGTCACCTCATTAGCACAAAAGGTGCTCCTAGTGCTCTTATCAATTGAGAAGTAACAGGATTTTTGGAATTCTGTATCGGGAACAAGTGGCAGAAATATATATGTATTTATACTTATTTATGTATACTTATTTCCAATATTATTGCACATTAAACACTTTATTTTTTAGACTATCTTCATCGGATTTGTTTGTTTGTTTTCATATAAGGGTAATGTAACTTCAGAAAATCATTTGGGTAGCTCTTTATTTTTAGTTCTCTAAAATAGTCTTATCTCAGGAGATTTCTTTCAAAGCATGAAAGAGTACAGAGTTAACACTCTATGGCAAAAAATGCTTTAATAATTATTTTTTTTTAAATCATATTTTTAGTTGCCTCCATCGTTTGGGGGATATTGAGGACACTCGGGGAGTAAACAGCGTGTGGTGGTTCTGAGTAAGGGCGCAGGAGTCAGATTGCAGGGGTTCATATCCTGTCTTCTCTAGTTCTGGGCTGGACAACCTGGTCAAGTTTCCCATACTCCCTGAGACTAGACTCCCTCATCAGTAAAGTAGGATGGACACAGAATAGATCTGAGGATTCTGAGAGACAGGCAAAGAAAGGTAAGATAGCATCTGGCAAATGACAAAAGCTCAAAGCTTGATGGATATTGGGATCATCATCATGATAGAGTGGTATTTGGCCTAGTAACTGACATATATTCACCATCCCAGTGATCCCTCAAAGCTTCTATTTGCCCCCCTGGGCTCTCCACTCCATGAATCAATAGCATTCATTATCTCCAGGAAGAGGCTGGGTAACATCTAGACCAAGACATTATCAAAGTACTAAATTAATTTTTGCAAATCTATTACAGAAACAACAAACTAGAAAGCCATGTGTTCATTTACAGGAGTTTGGCTTTGTTAAGAGAGACGAGGGTTTGTGTTTCCTAAGGCCCAGAGAGTGGAGCACTGGGGGCATTGAGGTCACAGGAGAGGGCCACCCTGCTGGACTGGAGGGAAAAGGATGAAGAAGATGAGAGAAAGCAACAAAATAGTTACTCTGTCCCCAACTCACCTCATGTCTCATCATCCGCATCTTCATCACAGAAAGAAGCAGTATGAAACCCCAAATAGGGTTAAGTATCCAAAAGCACAGGAGGCCAATTCCCCAGGTGCTATTTGGCACTGCACAAGTAAATAGCTTCACAGGGGCCCCTGGGACAATTTGAGCCCCAGGAGGGGAAAAGCGCGGTGTCCCCAAGCTCCAATACAGGAGTGAAGTGTGCATAAGTGTGGGCTTGTGTTCCTGAAAGTGTGGGCTTGTGTTCCAGAAGAACTCTCCTTGAATACGTTTAAATTCTGACCTGACTATATCTGAAACCAGAAGGGACTGAATTTTGTTGGACTGGCAAGATTCTTTTCTTCTACCTCCAGGCAGGAATGGGGACTTGAGGACTAACTTGATTTGCATAAAAATAGTTACCAAACTGAGTCTTACTGAAGGCCTTTTGTCATTCTTCTTCTTTGATTACTATTTATCAACTGATTTTCAGGAGGATGATTTTTCTCTTACCCTTTCCTCTGTTCTGGATTTCTGGCTGCTGGCGCTGCATGTCAAGGAAAGAAAACCATGAACTGACCACTTTCCCTCTTTCTACCAGTTCTGTGCATCTGGTTGCTCTCTGCCGTGGTCTCGGTCCCAAATATTGCAGCCCTGTGCAAAGAGAGGAGTGTTTCAAACCTCTGCTCATGCTAAGATTGATTCTTGCTTGAATGCTAATATAAAATCAATTTTCCGTGGGCAAGAATGTGGATGCTGTATCATCGGCTGAGCATGTCAGTAAATATCCTCCCTATTGGCAAAGCTGTTCAATCACGTGGGCATCATCTTCGGGGCACAGAAGCTCAGAGTCCTTCCATCTGGCCTTGTCTTAATTCACACTCTTTACATGAGAGGTCAAACTTTCCGAGATTTCTTGGTTTTCCTTCTATTACTTCACCACTCGATCTGACATATACTTTCTCAAATTAAAAAGACTGCTGGTGAAAAGAGTACTTTTGCTGAAAGAATTTTCAAATGTCTCTTGAAAAGGAAAGATCAACCTAGAACTGATTTTGGGCGGCATGGGGCAAATTTTTATAGATGCGGACGTAACTATGGAAGCTCTGGAATGAAAATGAAAACCTCAGCATGAGAAGTCTCTTTGACTCATGACATAGGGATTCAGCTGGGTTCATCGTTATAGCATGAGCAGAAGACCCTCCATCCAAAATGAACAATATTGTCACAATAGGGTGTGTCCATTTGGGACAGGCACATGATGGCTGTGCTGGGCTCCCCACAGCCAGCTGGAAGTTAAGGCTCAGGTTGGGGAATTGTGTCTGTGGTAGCCTGTGCCAGATATTTCACAGATTAGTCTTGCTGTCCACTACCCTCAAGTGTCAGTGCAAATAGAAGGAGAATACAAGATCCCTACTTGCCCTTCCTGCTTCATCTTGTCTTCTGAGGCTCTAAGCTGTGTCACTGGACGGGGGACCCGGTGATGAACCTCTATCAAATGAGGAGTGAGAAGCAGAGAAGATAAGGAAATGTAGGAGAAAAATCTCAATTTGTCTTGAAATCCTTGTTCATCCCAAGCATGAATGTCAGCGTTGCCTCACATGCTCGTCAAGGGGCAGGATCCCAAAATGGGAACCAAAGAGAATAGCTTACAAGGTTCTCAGACTCTTCTGTATCAAGTTAGCTTGAGGTGAATGTTGTTATTTGTGACCGGCTGTTCCTACTGCTGCTATTAACTTCTAGACGTAGATCTGTGGAAAACGTCCATTTTTTTATTGCAAAAATGTATTCATCCTCTCACAGTCTTCCTGTCTGTAACCCTTAGTTACATCCATAACATAGCTTAGCAGTTATCAAAATTACTTTTCCAACTCCAGAAGAACACCAAGTATGTAATGTAGAAATGTGGTGAGGAAACATCTGAACAGGGAGGTAAAGCTCAGGGGAGGCAATCTCAATTCTCCATACCCAGCCAGCCCATTCCTAACTGGTATCTCCATCTGAAGCCCTCACGCCGGCAATCTGCAGAGCAGCACCGAACTCTGCAGTGAGGAAAATGTTCTAAGCCCGAGCAGTCCAATATGGTAGCCATTACCCCATATGGCTGTTGGGCATTTGAAACGGAACATGTGTGAATGAGAAACTGACTTTTCATTTTATTTCATTTAAATTCATTAAAATTTAAAATTAAGTAACCAGACAGGGCTAGTGGTTACTGTTTTGGACCAGGCTGCTTTAGAGGATTTCCAGAACTTGCTTATAAAAATCCCTCTCTCACGGAAAGGGCAAAGCTCCAAGAGGGTGTAAAAGGAAGAGGCCCCAGCACCAGGCATAGGCATCAGGTAAGACACAACATTTGACTTTGCTGGTGACCCTGTTTGGAGCCTCTTGAGGATCCCCGAAGCTGACACTGGGAGAATGGAAATGGGCTTGGAGACCCTTTATGATTCTTTTCCAGCCCCATGAGAATTCTACTCTATTCATTGTGTGTAATTGTAGTTTCTCTCTTCCTCCAGACATTTTTCTCATCTGGAGAAGTGTTGGTTGCTAGGAGACTGAATTGCCTTTTCAAGTGGAGTATTTTAAAGAGAAACAATTCGCATGATTTTCTTCTTTAGTAAAATTAAAATTTGTGAAATGTTTGCAATGCATAGTGAAAAAGTCACGATTTCATTTCTTTGTGTATTTGTTTTAGCAATCATGCAACCTTTCATTTACTTTTCCCACTGCTTCGCACTGCAAGAAAGAAAACAAAAACTGACTGCTCTTTCTGTAGAATTTCTTAGGAAAGAATAACATTCCCAGGCTTTTTCCCATGGATAGCGAGGTGATATATATACATCCTGGTTACCCTCTGAGGGAGCTGTGAGTGAGAATCAAAAATAATAACATTTATAATGGAAATGGAAATTCTAAAGCACCGTCCGCCAAAAATACGTTATAGTATTGCACTAAACGGCTCATAGTTTAATCTGGCTGCTTCTTCTGACCATGATTTTCATAATTTATCTTAACTTTATGTTTTTTCTATTGGAATACAGCAGAAATACCATGTTCCTTAGCTTCAGATGTCCAACCTAGTGATTCCATGGCTCTGTAGGTTACACTATTTTCATAAATGTATTCAAAATCGATTCGTCTCAACACATCATTTGATAAATGAAGAAACCATAACTTGGAGACACGAGTAAGTTCTCCCAGGCTCCTAACTTCTATGCAAAGAGGCCATTATACCACAGTGATCTCTCAGGGAATGGGACAAAGCTTCTTTGTAAATCTACAGGCTGACTTCTGTAATCACTCGCCATGATATCTGAACCCCGGAAAAAGAGTTGTGTAACCCCAGAGAGTTGTGTGATGAGATGAGATTTCCTATGTAATTCATCTTAATACAATATCTCGTGCATAACAGATGCTCATTAGAGATTAGCTATGAAACAATAATGATAAGATAAAACCTTAGCTAGGAAGGATCTTTTCTTTCACATTTCTGGGCACCTGCTGTAAAAATCCACCTGTAGGAGTTTTTTAATTAACCCACAACAGAATTCGACAGTGTTTGGGAGGTTTGACAACATTAACGGACAGTGGGAAGCCAAGGGGCTTCCTCCCTTTTTTGTGTATCTGAACAGCAGAAGAGTTCGCCAAAGGGTGAAAAGGCACTTTCACAGAGAAAGATGTTATGATATAGAAATGATGTAGTTGAAAGAAGCTATTTAGAATTCTATCGGGTGCCATATTTTTCTAGGTTATCTCTGGCTCTTGAGGAGCCCAAAGGCCTTAGAAAATGTCTGTGTGGAGAGCATCCTGGGGGTCCTATTCCTCAAAGGAACTAGTACAAAACAAGTACTTAGAGATACAGGCATGCCCCTAAGGATGACCCCTGGCTCACAAACAGCACCCTGCAAACACAGGCAGCCAGTGTCGTCTCCAGAGCAATCCGAGGTTCCCAAGCCCCATGCCCAAAGCAGCCTTCATGTGAGCTTTTTAAAATACCCAGCTTCTCCCCAGATTGATGCCTATCTCTGGGAGACGAGGCAGGTCCATGTGGGTTTAAAAGCTCCCTGGGCGACATAAAGCGCAGCCTGGGTTAAGAATGAGGACCTTAAGGTAGAAGATTTCAGGTTTCTCTGACTTAAATAAGCACTTTCAAGCCCACAGCACTGCTCTGAGTCCAGCTTAAAAGAGATGCGAGATCAAAGTTCCTCTCCTTGCTAGTTCCATTAAACAAGAGATCCTTGCCTGAAGATCTGCACAGAATCTCCTGTTCCGCCCCCTCCACTGTGCTCTTTGTCTGCCGTGCTCACACCTCTCTCTCCTGCTCTCTGTCGCTCACTCCCCTTACTCTCTCAGTTCTGCTCTGAGAAATCTTCCCCCTCAATGCTCTCACCAGGTTTCCCATGGAGCAGGGAGCCAGATGGGGGCTTGATCCCAGGACCCTGGGATCAGGACCTGAGCAGAAGGCACACGCTTAACTACTGAGCCACCCAGGCACCCCAGGAATCTACCTTTCTTTTGTTACATTTCTTGTTACATTTTTGTTCCATGTGGGAGCCCAGCTAAAGCTGCAGGGGACAAAAAAGGCAACCATCCAGACTCACTTAGAAACATTGGAAAGAAACAGGTTCAAAAAGAATCCGTGCCACCCACAGTTAAAGCCTTTGAAAGTAGCCACAAGTCCCATTCTGCATCTCTTTATCTTCCCCTAATGAGACCTGCCTTTCCTTAAGGATCGGCATTCAAAACAACAGTTTTGTTTTTGACATAGTTTAATGCCCTTCTCTTTTAATTAAGGGCATGGCAACATCACTGTGCTATTTTTCATGGCTTTCAGCATTCAGTTCTCCCGTTCTGTGGCTGGATGCCCACAGTTCCTGTGGCAGTAGAGTTGGAGATTGAGACATTAAGGAAAAACGAGTTTGAGGTCATCAAGATGAGAATAAATCCCTTAGTAATTATATTCTTAATTTCCACTTGACTTCTTTTGCTTTCTTTGCTAAAGAGGATCTCTCACCCAGCCCATTTTAGGGAACTGCTCATAAATTTGTCTAGCTTTATTAAGAATAAAATGCATACTAAAAGGCATTGTTCTCTGTCTGTCCTCCCATCGAAAATGAGCAACATATTTCTGAAATATTCGGTCAATCACAAAAGGTCTGGGTCCGTATCTACCTCTGCTTCTTTCCTCAATCCTCAGGCTGGACTCCCCACCCCTCCAGTCCTCCTCATGTTTGCCCTAGAGGAGACTTCTGTGGCTAAAGTTCAGTATGCTCAATTTTTGTCATCTCTGTTTACTTCTACCTTACCTATTTCACTTAGGCCTAAGGAGTGGCTTAAAACTAACCCAAGTCCTTGATATTGAGGTAAATGTGTAGAAAAAAGAATTCGGTGTGCCAGGACTGATGACTGATTGAATGATTGATTGATTTTAAAGATTTTTATTTATTTATTTGACAAAGAAAGACACAGCGAGAGAGGGAGCACAAGCAGGGGGAGTGGGAGAGGGAGTACTCCCCGCTGAGCCGGGAGTCCGAGGTGGGACTAGATCCCAGGACCCTGGGATCATGACCTAAGCCAAAGGCAGATGCTTAAGGACTGAGCTACCTAGGTGTCCCCCCTTTTTTTAATCAAAGAGGAAATGGAGAGGATTCATTAAATAGTTGTTAAGCTGGTGCACAGTCTAGGAACCTAGGAATCTAGAAACCTAGATACAAAGATGTCAATATTTTTTTGGAAAATGCTTCCTGAGTTCCAAGTAGCTTATCTGCCACAAATGTATGACACACAATTAGCATATAGTGATTATACAATAAATAGTTGCTGGTCTGTGACTGGTGAACTGAGGCCTGCCTAAGGTCATAGGAAATCAAGTGCGCTGTTCATATATGTTTTGTCTTGAAAAACTGTCTCAGCCTGTGGGACATTTAAATCACCCTGGCTAAGATTATCGGCAAAATGGACACTGAGGCTGTTAGGGATGAAAAAAGGCAACGGAGGAGGGCCAGAGAAGGAAGAGGATGGGTTTCAGTGTCTTTCACCTCCAAGGTGTGGGCACGTTCTGCCACTGTCACTCTGTGCCCAGACTTCCTTGTTGCCACCCTCAGTAATGAGCCCCAAGCTAATAATAGCCCCATTCCTTCCAGGAAACCAAAGGTAAAGGAAAACAGATAAAGCAGGATCGAATGTGCTAAAGATCAAAAGTTTAAGAAATAATAATCTTTAAAGTAAACAAGTTAAAAATGGATGAAAACATAAACAAAAAGATGTAAAAAGCCAAACTAGGGTTAAGACGGCTCAAAGATGACTCAAAGAATGCAATTTTAAATAATTCAGATTACAGTTGATTAAAAATTTCATAAAGAATACATGGTATGGTGAAATCAGCCAAAATTTACCAGATGCCTACATATTTTAAGAGAAAAAGTATTTTCTTTAAATTCCAACTCTGTTAATGGGCATTTTGCCAGGAGAAGGCTATGATTACAAATATTGAATTCTAAATGCTTACTTCATCAGAACACATTAAGGAAACATTATTAGTAAGCCTTCTAGATCATAAAAATTCTCTCCCTATAACTGAATTTTCATAATGCTAATTAAAATCTTTTTCTGCCATTATACATGCATGACCTTATACACACATCCTCATAGATAGGCAAACACTAAGTGACTGTCTTGTAAACAATTCGTGAATTCTAATTCCCCATAGACCAATATACATAACAATTTCATCTTGCTTTTCAACATAGCAAAAAGATGAAAATAAGCCTTACTCATACATATAAATTTTCTACGCAGGCATCATTCCCTGGTTATTCAGAACTGCATTGTTAACGCTGTTTAATTTTAATAGCCCATTCATTTCTGAATCCTATTTGCAGAATGTATGCTCAGTTCTTGCTATTTCATGCATGATTTGTCCACACACCTGGAACACACCTAGGAAAGATTTCTGTTTGGATTTGTATTCAGAATTTTTAAAAAGTCAACAAGTTGGGAACAACTAATATCTGAAAGCACAACCAAATAAATCTCCCCCTGTTCCTATTACCCAGGAAAACCAAGATTAGCAAGAATGAATGTGAGTCTGTCAATATTCCCTGAGGATCAAGAAGGTTTGGTCTTGTATTTTTGTATATACAGAAGTAAACCAAAAAGCACAAACACATGTTGAACTTTTGCAGTAAGTTTTAGACAGCTAATACAATTAAAAATATTCCTCTATCTACACTTGATCTTAGCCAAAAAGCCGAGGAGGGCCTAGGTGGCTCAGTCAATTAAATATCTGCCTTCGGCACAGGCTGTGACCCCACAGTCCTGGAATCAAGCCCCGCATAGGGCTCCCTGCTCCATGGGAGCCTGCTTCTTCCTCTATCTCTGCCTATCTCTGTCTTTTATGAATAAATAAGATCTTAAAAAAATATATTCCTCTATCTATCTATCTATCTATCTATCATCTATCTATCTATCTATCTCTCTATCTATGATTTGGTAGAATGGACTTCTAAAAGAGCTAGCCTGAGCAGGATAACAACAAATATCTTTTTAATGGTCACTAAATGAAGTCTCAAGAGTGAAGGTAGCGTGCTTGCTTCGGCAGCACATATACTAAAAGAAAGAAGAGTGAAGATATCTTAGAAGATCAAACTTTTGGAATGATCTAGAAAAAAATGAAACTAAAGTTGAAGTGTTTCTTTCATGGATTTAGTGAAAATTCACTTGGAGAAATTATGGAGTGGTTGCTAGGATACTCTGCGAAATCTATTAAAGTAAGCTCTTTTCTTTAAAGGGTTGGGTAGGGTTTCCATTATTTCAAAATGACTTTGAAAATCATGATGTGTGTTTTATCAGGTTTTATCTATGTGAACCTAACTGGTGAATGAATGGCCCCTAAGGGAAGGAAAAAAAATAATTGTCAAAGTCCTAACATATCATTAGACTCTTTCATTGGATTTATTTTAAAAGTAGACTTGTCAAAGAGGTTCACATTTTCAGTTCTGAAAAGAAGAAACAAAAATCAAAGGCTAAATGGACCATACAAAATCCCTTGGGGGTAGTTAAAGGCCTATTACCAAAGGGAGCAAGGGAGGAAGTTTACATTTGTAACAGACCTATTATCTGCCATGTAGCATCATAAAAGCCTTTTTCTTTGAAACTGAAAGTAACACAGATGCTTCAAGCATTTCATGTTTTGAATTTCTGTTAATTAACCAGTAAAAAAATGGAAGCACATATACCTGAATGTTTATATCTAGTACTGTTAGGAGGAAGGCAGGCTGGGAAAAAAAAGATGAGCCAGTTGTAGGAAGAGCACTAGGAGCATGCTTTGTTCCTAGTGCCAAGGGTACAGATGCAATGCTCTTTAAGAATTGTATCTCTGGAAATTCGCTAAACCTGGCTGTTTTCCTTTCTCCTTTATAAACTGGATTAATCTCCAAAGTAGAGATTAATGAAAATTCTGATGTCAATACTTCCCAAAGTGATCTAAATATTTTAAATTCCAGTGGTGTCCCTTTGTTTTTTTACTTTTTGTTTTGCAGAAATACAAAAACTCATCCTAAGATTCAAAGACTCTAAAGGGATTCCAAATGGCCAAACAATCTTGAAAAAGAAAAACAGAGTCAGAAGTCTCATGCTTCCTAATTTCAAAAATTACTACAAACCTACAGGAATGAAAACCAGGTACTACTGGCATAAGAAATATACCAATCCAGGTAATGGGTATTAAGGAAGGCATGTGTTGTGATGAGGACTGGGTGTTAGACACAACTAATGAATTGTTGAGCAATACATCAAGAACCAATGATGTACTATATGTTGGCTAATTAAACATAATAAAAGAAATAAAAAAGGAACACCAATGAGATAGTATAAAGAGACCAGAAATAAACCCTCATATATATGGTCAAATGATTTTCAACAAGGATGTCAAAACAATTAAATAGGAAAAGATAAGTCTTTTCACAAATGATGTTAGGAAAGCTGGGTATCCAAATGCAAAAGAATGAAGTTAGATTCTCATCTCACATCCTTACAAAAATTTATTCAAAATGGATTAAAGATTTGAATGTAAGAGCTAAAATTATAAAACTCTTAGAAAAAAGGAAGGAAGAGCTTCTTGACATTGGATTCGGCAATGATTTCCTGGACATGACAGCAAAAGCACAGGCAACAAAAGTGAAAATAGATAAACTGGATTACATCCAAAAGTAAAACTTATGTGTATCAAAAGACATGATCAACAGAATGAAAAGGCAATCAATGGAATGGGAGAAAATATTTGCAAATCATATATATAGTAGAAGGCTAATATCCAGAATACACAAAGAACTTTAAAAACTCAACAATGAAAAATGTCATCAATCCTATTTAAAAATGGGCAAAGAACTTGAGTAGACATTTCTCCAAAGAAGATATACAAATTGCCAACAAGCACAGGAAAAGATGTTCAACATCATTAATAATTAGGAAAATGCAAATGTAAACCACAATGAGATACCATCTCATGCCCATGAGAATGGCTATTACATTTTAACAGATAAAACAGAAAACAACTGTTGGCAAAGATGTGGAGAAATCACAATGCTTATACACTGTTGGTGAGAGTGTCAAGCAGGATCTCAAAGAGCTATTTGTGCACCCATGTTCATAGAAGCATTATTCACAGTAGCCAAAAGTGGAAACAACCCAGGTGTCTAAGCATCTGTTGATAGGTAAATGGATAAACAAACCCAAGTCTCGGTTACAAGGTGTTTAACAGAAAGTACTTAAAGGACTATCTCACAATTTTTCAGCCCTGAAAAAACTATAGAATAACACTAAAGCATTCACTCTACTCTGTACATATTTATCAATGCAATTTATTATAAAAATTGGTTAAAATCTCAGTGCAGAAAAATTTACAGTCTAAATGTGAAAAGGCTTCTACATTTAGACAAGTTGGTAGATTCCACAACTAAATGATAATGTACCCATCCAAGTTTAAGTTTAGAATCCAATATAAAACTACACAATTATGGTCAAATACTTGAAGAATTTTCCCATTCATATGAACTTCTAACCCATGTATCTCACTCTCCTGCTACTATACTTGATAAAATAAATTCTTACTGGCTAGAATGGACTGATAGCTAGAAAGTTCTATCTATGGTTTCACCATTTAACAAATTAAAGATTGATCAAATGAACTAGAAAAATCAATAAAATAATAAAATTTGAAATTAAATCTATGTCACACTTGAAAATCAAGTTTTTGATTTTTTTGGTTTTGTCCCCATTTTAAATTCCTATAAACAAGAATAATCGTATTTGTTATACTGTTGTCAAACTTTCAGTTTTTCATAAATGATTTTTTTAAATTTAATGATTTTAGGTAAATATGTACATATATATTGTGCATATGGTTGCAAGGGGTTTCCAATTAGAAAAACTGAAAGAAATAAAAACAAAGAAAAATGTGCATCTGTGCTGAAAGGAAGGAAGGATGACATGTCAGTAAATGTTTGATGAATGAATAAGTGACTCATGCAAAGATCTAATATCTATTAAAAGTTGATAGTAGAGAACACGTGACTGCTAACACCCCAAAACAAAACAGTTACTTTCATTGCATCTGCAGAACATGCCTGCAAGCTACTTCTACCAGTATTTTCTACTTTCTGTTGAAAGTAAGTTAATGTCAAATTTGTCAAACCCCAGTGGAGAACAAAGAGAGGGTGGCATTCTGACCCCAGTGGAAGAGAATTCTGGTACTTTGTCCCAGTCACATACTTCTCCATGGAATTTTGGGGGGTTTTTTGCTTTGTTTTGTTTTTTCTTTCCCAGTCAGATTAGTCCTTGACACTTTTTACCTCATTCTGCTTCCCTATTTTGTTCTGGTTCCCCTACCATCATCTCACAAATACTCTCCACATTTTGCTCTTGCAATGCTACCAATACAAAGGGTTATCTATAATACATCTCCACTTTCACACCTTATAATAATAAAATGAAAAGTTCACAAGTCATTCTGTCTGGAAAACAATAATTCCATTCACTTTTAATGCCACCAAAGGCATCGGAAGCAATGTGATTGCAAGTACTGTTGAGAAGGTAGTAGATAGGCAAGTCTCTGTATTCAAATAGCTGGTTGTCATTCATAAAATATCTATTAAAGGTTGATAATGTCACACTTACTTTCAGACAAGATCTACTGTATTCATTGGTCCTTCTTTTGAGAATTTTCTCTTCAAATAAGCATGCTCAATACAAGACAACATTTCTTAGGAGGTTTGATGAATATTTTTCTTTTGTTAGCATTTTTTAAAAAATAAACAAATCACACCAATTGTGATTTGCTTGAGGTTTTTTTTTGTTTTGTTTTTCATATTATCCCAGTGTTTGGAGACATTCTGATGTTCTGATGGCAGGTACTGGTAGTAAGATGGTATCATCAGTATTAGTCCTTGTGTTTTTCTCTCTCTTACTTCCAGATATTTCCACTCATCAGCCAGAAGCAATCATATTTCCCAGAGGAGAATTAAGACTGTTAGATCAGAAATTCAAAGAGAAAGAAATTATTTATAGTATTGTCATTTTTGACTCCCAAATTAGAATTTTAAGATTTAAAGGAGAAGCACCAAGGGGAACAGACCGGAATGTTCACAACTTTTCAAGAGGAGTCAGCCAGATGACAGCTCTGGCTCCTGGCAACGTCAGGAAGCCAAGCTGACATCTGGGAACCATCCTTTGCCTTCCTGTGAGCTCATTGTGTCGCCCCTGGCAGAGAAGCTACAACTTCTCCTCACTTGCCTGCACCTTGACCATTGGCCATTCAGAAAAAGACCATTTCTTTTCTCCACTTCTGCCCTGAGACTTTGATTTAGCTCCCATCTGAATTGCAGAAGATGGGGACACACTTGTATATGTATTAAGATTCTATATGGCTGTGTGTAATAGTAAAGTCAAAGTAACAGTAGCTTAAGGAAGACAGAAGTTTATTTTTTCTGTCATATAATAGAAGTCTAGAGGTGATCAGTCCAGGGCTGGGATAGCAGCCTTGTGGTCATAAAGACCTCAGGCTTCTGTATTTCTGGGGCATTATCCCAACTTTGACTACCATCTTCAAGGTCACCTCTTGTGCAAGATGGAGGCTGGAATACCAACTATCATACCTGATTACTGACAAGAGAATGGAGGAAAATTTCACATCTGCCTACTGAGGCCACATTGTTAAATCAACCTTTCTGGAAGTCCCACACAATGTTTCTTTCTTTCTTCTCTCTCTCTCTCTTTTTTTTTTTTTTTTATTAAGATTTTGTTTATTATTTGAGAGAGAGACAGATAGAGATGGTGAGAGTGAACACAGGTGGGGAGGGGTAGGAGAGACAGGCTCCCCACTGAGCAGAGAGTCCAATGCAGGGCTCCATCCCAGGACCCCCGGATCATGACCTGAACTGAAGGCAGATGCTTAACCAACTGACCCACCCAGGCTTCCGGGCCTACACGACATCCCTGATAAAATTTTGCTGACTAGGATTTTCCCACAGGGCCAGATACAAAAATCACTTAACATATGTATCATTTTAAGTGCATTCCTCTCCCCTCTAAAACATAAGTGTTCTCTTACAAAGAGAAGAAAAGGGTGTTGGATCTTTACCATATGCCTCTCCTCTGGAGGAGGAAAAAATACCTGAGTCTTTGAAAGGGAGCTGGTATAGAATTCAATGTACACGTACATACCTGGTGAGAAGCTGGAGAACAGGGAAAATTCACCCTTGTTTGATTATAAGTAACCAAGTAAATAAGTTTCCATTAGTATTTTTAATTAAGAAATTAAATAGCAATTAACAAAGGAAAATATTTCAAGTGTATTACATATATATATTCTATAGTTTACATATATAAAAAGAACAGCTGTTGAAGAAGAAAAGTGTGTGGCGTGGGATGATATTGAAAACACATTTGCAAGGGAAACCGGCAAATAGCCTAGACACTCCATTCAAGACCGTGTTGGTGTTGCTGTCTTGATTTATACCCAAAGAAAAGAGCTGCTTTGCCAATGGCCTTCAGGGAGATCAATGTCCTAGGGTTTAGTACTAATTTAGCAGCTCCAGCTAGAAGAGGGACTAAAGAACCTGTAACATTTTTAGGCAACTATAGAAGGCTTAGCAGCAACTAGGAATGCTAGAAATCACTGTATTCAGGGAAATAGCAGGTAATAATACTTACCGATTGTTTCCTATTTACTGGCACTGTTATCACTACTTTACTCTTTGGTGGACAGAACTCCATGGGGCCGGTACTATTTTTATGAGTTAGGATATCAAGAAATAGAGAAGTTTGGTAACTGGCCAGCAGACACATGGCCCTGAGAATCAAACCAGAGTGGACAGTTCTGAAGGCTGTGCTCTGAACCATTACCCTCTTCTCCTCCTGAAGGGCAGACAGCTCATCAGAAGAAAAGAGAATATGACCTGAGAGAATCATCAGGATAGTGTTGATGGCAGGCGAACTGAGTTGTCTGAAAGTTTTTAAGAAATTCATAAGCATTGTTTTTGAAACGATGTCAGAGACACCAACCAAATATTGTTTTTCTTGGGGTGGGCCATTTTTATTCCAGTCTCAGAAATTTCCAGTTGCTACTGGAAATACCACAAATGATGGCTATAAAAAAAAGGGCTGCCTGGATGCAGGCGAGCATGCGGAGAAAGGGGAACCCTCCTACACTGTTGGTGGGAATGCAAGCTAGTGCAACCACTCTGGAAAACAGCATGGGGGGTCCTCAGAAAGTTGAAAATAGAGCTACCCTATAACCCAGCACTACTGGGTATTTACCCTAAACATACAAACATAGTGATCCGAAGGGACACATGCACCTGAATGTTTATAGCAGCACTGTCTACAATAGCCAAACTATGGAAAGAACCTAGATGTCCATCAACAGATGAATGGATAAAGAAGAGGTGGTATGTATGTGTGTGTGTGTGTGTGTGTGTGTGTGTGTGTGTATATATATACATATATAATGGAACACTATGCAGGCATCAAAAGAAATGAAATCTTGTCATTTGCGACAACGTGGATGGAACTAGAGGGTATCATGCTTAGCGAAATAAGTCAATTGGAGAAAGACAACTATCATATGATCTCCCTGATATGAGGGAGTGGAGATGCAACGTGGGGGGCTTGGGGGTAGGAAAAGAATAAATGAAACAAGATGGAATCGGGAGGGAGACAAACCATAAGAGACTCTTAATCTCACAAAACAAACTGAGGTGGGTAGGGAGAGGGTGGTGGGGTTTTGGACATTGGGGAGAGTATGTGCTATGATGAGTGCTATGAAGTGTGTAAACCTGGTGATTCACAGACCTGTACCCCTCCATCTAATAATACATTATATGTTTATAAAAAAATAAAAAATATTATTAAAAAATAAAAAAAATTTAAAAATTAAAAAAAAAAAAAGACTGCCTGAAAAGCTTGCCAGTCCTCACCTTTCACAAATTTTGTGTATGATTAAGCCACAGGGAAAAGAAGTTTATCCCCAAGGGGTCTTTCTACTCAGGGTCGAGTTACAGGAAACAGTGTTGTATCCAGACAAATGAAATGTTTTCACCACTGCCCTTCAGACCATCCTCGCTTATGTGAAGGACCCAAAAAGGGCAGCAGAGGGTGTAATTGGCTCAAAGAAGAAAATTGCCCAGAGGTCCACTTCTTGGAAAACTGAGCAGTACAGATAGTGTGAGATTATAACAAACACTTTCTAAATTCAGCTTAATGACATCAGAGTATCTCCCAAATCCGTGAGTTTGCTAAGAGTTAAAAGTTAATTACATTTTAAATTCATAAAAGTAAAAATTATCTTCATTAAAATTACTTTCAATCCCCTATTGTTTAATAATTCATTCAATCACTCATTTTTATTACAAAGGTAAAAAAAATCTAATCAGATCACTGGAAGGTGACTCTCCCAATTTCCCAACTACTTAGAATATCTGATTCCAATTGTCTAACAAAACATCCTGGGAACCTACTATGTTCCAGACACTACTTCAAGTGCTGGCAATACAGTGAAGAACAACAGCACATCCTTGCTATTAGACGCTCACTTTCTATTAGGTGAAATGGACAATTAAAATGAATAAACTATATTAAAAATGAAAATCGAGAAGAAGAAAGCAGAGATACTGGATGGATAAGGAATGTTATGTCGTTTAAATGGGAAAGTCACAACTTTAAAACAGGTAGAAAGCACACCCATCCACCCACCCCACCCCCTTTTTAAGGGAGAGAAATTTGGTAAACTTCAACTTTTACCAAATTAAAGCATGATGTATGAGTCTTAAGCCGCAATATTTCTATTTGATACAGTAATGGAATTAGGCAACAAAGTGCCCATATGCTTTTTCAAAACAGACTTGTATTGATGTATGAAAAACTGAAAACAAACAAACAAACACGAAAGCTTGCATACCCTACTTCATCAAAGTGTTTGAGGATGATCCAAGGTCTTTTTCAAGGACCCAAACACAAGTTTGGAATGTTTTTTATAGTTCTTAAAACAAAAGCAACCCATGCACATCTGGCAGAAAATCGCACACAGCAGAAGTCTAGAGGTATCAAAGAACAATTTCTCAGTGTTTGACATTTCTACAAGTGGACCAGAAAAAAATAAATGAAAGAGCAAAACAAGAGAGAAAGCTTGGCATTCCACAAAACGGTAGGTGTGCAACCAATTTTTGGAGGTTTACTAAGGATCCATTGGTTTTTGTGAGAAAATAGAGATTTCAAAATTCTTGAAATTTAACAATATTAACAATTATAGTCCCACCTGCGTACCCTCAGCCATGAATGTTAACAGAGCAAGCCATCGAAGAATGCTTGTTCATGAATATAATAAAAAATAAAAATTAAAAACCCTGCATTCACTATGAGGAATCCTGAGATGGGCAAAAACTAAAATACCGTTGATTCAACAAAGCAATGATAGACTTAGTGTAAGCTGTGTATAAGATATGCACTGGTGCCGCCTGAGATCACCAGCATGTTCCTTTGCTAAAATTCCAATCCATTGGAAAGTGTGGTCAAGAATTCTAGAGTTCAGGTTTTCCCTCTGTCTTCCACCCTTCACATCCATTCATTTTCACCACAAAGTTGTCTCTCTCTAGTCCAGACCTGCAGGAGAAAGCGTTTTCAATTTTGTGCCATGTTACAGATTTCTGAAAATGTACTTTCTGCCAAATTTTATACAAATATGAAAAGGTGACAAGCCTGCTTGTTCCTGATAAACAATAATACCCAAAGTCTAATCTTAACCCTTTTCATCATAGTTTTGGGAGCTTTAAGCTAATTCCAGGATCCTGGATATTGGTGGCTGGTGGTAACTCCTAAAGCAGGTGACCAAAATTGAGCTCGGGAAGCCTTTTCTATTTATCCACTCCTAGAGAGCCCACAACCCCCGAGTGACTGAGTGAGGCCCCTGGGGCTGGGACATGCTAAAAGCACAAAAATATCATCCAAACCAGAACCTGCTCCAAACACACTATGAAGGCAAATGGATTATAAGAAACACCGATGATCAAGGAACCCTTCCTTACTCACATCGCTTCTCCTAGTAACAAATCACTTACACTGAAAGTGACAGTTCAGGGCAGCAAAGGGGAAGATGAGGCAATCCAAGCTTCCTCTCCCTCTCACTCCTTCCTTCCTCATCAGTGAACCAAAGACTAGAGTGTTGGTAAGACTCGCATGCATTAAGAAACGGAATGAAACAACTGAATTAGTTTTGCACTGCATTTCCATTTGCACTGCTCTGAGAAGAAGAGACTGAATAGGCACGTGTAACTTAGGAAATACAATTCCCAATTTTGATGATTTGTCATATGAGTTAAATGCTTGTATATTTTCTTTTAAAATGGACATTGTAAAATATAAAGAGGAAGGTGAATTTTAATTCATGTTGATTTAAATTTTCAAATGTTTTGCTCAGGATGAGTCACAAATTTTTAAAACACTACACACGAGGTAGAAAGAGAACAGCTTTATGTTTTCATACCTATTATTAATGGCATTTTCTTCCTCATTTTTAAACAGTAGGCTCTGAATTTTTATTTTTCATTTGGCCCTGCAAATTATGTAGCTGACTCTAGTTTTGAGGATTTGAGTTAATACACATAAAATCAGCTGTAATGATGCCAATCAAATAGCAAATGTTCTCTGAGAGTTTGCTTTTCCTAACATTATCATTATTAAAAGATGCAGACATTGAGACAACTTCTTTCAGAAAAGACAACATTCATCCATATGCCATTTATAAAGATATTATTTGCAACAAAATGTTAAAAGAGGGTTTAGATATATTTCCTAGTTATTTGTATTTCTTCAATGGTAATTTTCATATAGGATGATAATCCTTTTATGTAACTTCAAGCGTTTGCCCATTTTTTAGAAATCATGTATTTGTTTTATTTGTATTTCCTTTTTTTCCTGTTTCTTTTTCTTTTTTTTTTAATTAATTAATTTATTTTCAGAAAAACAGTATTCATTATTTTTTCACCACACCTAGTGCTCCCTGCAATCCGTGCCCTCTATAATACCCACCACCTGGTACCCCCACCCCCCCCCCCCCCCGCCACTTCAAACCCCTCAGATTGTTTTTCAGAGTCCATAGTCTCTCATGATTCACCTCTCCTTCCAATTTACCCCAACTCCCTTTTCCTCTCTAACACCCTTTGTTCTCCATGATATTTGTTATGCTCCACAAATAAGTGAAACCATATGATAATTGACTCTCTCTGCTTGACTCATTTCACTCAGCATAATCTCTTCCAGTCCCGTCCATGTTGCTACAAAAGTTGGGTATTCGTCCTTTCTGATGGAGGCATAATACTCCATAGTGTATATGGACCACATCTTCCTTATCCATTCGTCCATTGAAGGGCATCTTGGTTCTTCCCATAGTTTGGTGACCGTGGCCATTGCTGCTCTAAACATTGGGGTACAGATGGCCCTTCTTTTCACGACATCTGTATCTTTGGGGTAAATACCCAGGAGTGCAATTGCAGGGTCATAGGGAAGTTCTGTTTTTAATCTCTTGAGGAATCTCCACACTGTTCTCCAAAGAGGCTACACCAACTTGCATTCCCACCAACAGTGTAAGAGGGTTCCCCTTTCTCCACATCCTCTCCAGCACACGTTGTTTCCTGTTTTGTTAATTTTGGCCATTCTAACTGGTGTAAGGTGATATCTCAATGTGGTTTTAATTTGAATCTCCCTGAGGGCTAGTGATGATGAACATTTTTTCATGTGTCTGATAGCCATTTGTATGTCTTGATTGGAGAAGTGTCTGTTCATATCTTCTGCCCATTTTTTCATATGATTGCCTGTTTTGTGTGTGTTGAGTTTGAGGAGTTCATTATAGATCCTGGATATCAACCTTTTGTCTGTACTGTCATTTGCAAATATCTTCTCCCATTCCGTGGGTTGCCTCTTTGTTTTTTTGACTGTTTCCTTTGCTGTGCAGAAGCTTTTGATTTTGATGAAGTCCCAAAAGTTTATTTTCGCTTTTGTTTCCTTTGTCTATGGAGACATATCTTGAAAGAAGTTGCTGTGGCTGATATCAAAGAGATTACTGCCTATGTTCTCTTCTAGGAGTCTGATGGATTCCTGTCTCACGTTGAGGTCTTTTATCCATTTTGTACGATGTACGGTGTAAGAGAATGGTCGAGTTTCATTCTTCTATATATAACTGTCCAGTTTTCCCAGCACCATTTATTGAAAAGACTGTCTTTTTTCCACTGTATATTTTTTCCTGTTTTATCGAAGATTAATTGACCATAGAGTTGAGGGTCCATATCTGGGCTCTCTACTCTGTTCCACTGGTCTATGTGTCTGTTTTTATGCCAGTACCATGCTGTCTAGGTGATCACAGCTTTGTAATAAAGCTTGAAATCAGGTAACGTGATGCCCCCAGCTTTATTTTTGTTTTTCAACATTTCCTTAGCGATTCAGGGTCTCTTCTGATTCCATACAAATTTTTGGATTATTTGCTCCAGCTCTTTGAAGAATACTGATGGAATTTTGATCGGAATGGCATTAAAAGTATAGATTGCTCTAGGCAGTATAGACATTTTAACAATGTTTATCCTTCCGATCCAAGAGCATGGAATGGTCTTTCATCTTTTTGTGTCTTCTTCAATTTCTTTCATGAGTGTTCTGTAATTCCTCGAGTACAGATCCTTTACCTCTTTGGTTAGGTTTATTCCCAGGTATCATATGGTTCTTGGTGCTATAGTAAATGGAATCGATTCTCTAATTTCCCTTTCTGTATTTTCATTGTTAGTGTATAAGAAAGCCACTGATTTCTGCACATTGACTTTGTATCCTGCCACGTTGCTGAATTGCTGTATGAGTTCTAGTAGTTTGGGGGTGGAGTCTTTTGGGTTTTCCATATAAAGAATCATGTCATCTGGGAAGAGAGAGAGTTTGACTTCTTCATTGCCAATTTGGATACCTTTTATTTCTCTTTGTTGTCTGATTGCTGTTGCTAGGACTTCTAATACTATGTTGAATAAGAGTGGTGAAAGTGGGCATCCTTGTCGTGTTCCTGATCTCAACAGGAAGGCTGCAAGCTTTTCCCATTGGGGATGATATTTGCTGTGGGTCTTTTATAGATAGATCTGATGAGGTTCAGGAATGTTCCCTCTATCCCTATACTTTGAAGCATTCCAATCAGGAACGGATGCTGGATTTTGTCAGATGCTTTTTCTGCATCAATTGAGAGGACCATGTGGTTCTTCTCTCTTCTCATATTAATTTGTTCTATCACATTGATTGATTTGCGAATGTTGAACCATCCTTGTAGCCCAGGAATGAATCCCACCTGATCATGGTGGATAATCTTTTTAATGTGCTGTTGGATCCTGTTGGTTAGGATCTTGTTGAGAATCTTAGCATCCATATTCTTCAGTGATATTGGTCTAAAATTCTCCTTTTTGGTAGGGTCTTTGCCTGGATTGGGGATCAGGGTAATGCTGGCTTCATAGAAAGTGTGTGGAAGTTTTCCTTCTGCTTCAATTTTTTGAAACAGCTTCAGGAGAATAGGTCTTATTTCTTCTTTGAAAGTTTGGTAGAATTCCCCCAGGGAATCCGTCAGGTCCTGGGCTCTTGTTTTTTGGGAGGTTTTTGATCACTGCTTCAATCTCGTTATTAGATATCAGTCTGTTCAGGTTGTCGATTTCTTCCTGGTTCAATTTTGGTAGTTTATAGTTTTCCAGGAATGCATCCATTTCATCTAGACTGCTAAGCTTACTGGCATATCACTGTTGATAATAACTTCTGATGATTGTTTCTACTTCCTTGGTGTTAGTTGTGATCTCTCCCTTTTCATTCATAATTTTATGAATTTGGGCTTTCTCTCTTTTCTTTTGGATTAGTGTGGCCAATGGGTTATCAATCTTATTGATTCTTTCAAAAAAACAGCTTCTAGTTTCATTGATACGTTCTACTATATCTCTGGTTTCTACCTCATTGATCTCAGCTCTAATCTTGATGATTTCCCTTCTTATGTGTGGACTTGGTTTTATTTGTTGTTGATTCTCCAGTTCTTTAAGGTGTAGAGAAAGCTGCTGTGTTCTGGATTTTTCCATTTTTTTGAGGGAGGCTTGGATGGCTATATATTTCCCCCTTAGGACCGCCTTTGCTGTATCCCATAGGTTTTGGACAGAAGTGTCTTCATTCTCATTGGTTTCCATGAATTATTTAAACTCTTCTTTGATCTCCTGGTTGATCCAAGCATTCTTAATCAAGGTGGTCTTTAGCTTCCAGGTGTTTGAGTTCCTTCTGAACTTTTCCTTGTGATTTAGCTCCAGTTTCAAAGCATTGTGATCTGAGAATATGCAGGGAATAATCTCAGTCTTTTGGTATTGGTTGAGTCCTGATTTGTGACCCAGTATGTGGTCTATTCTGGAGAAGGTTCCGTGTGCACTTGAGAAGAATGAGTATTCTGTTGTTTTAAGGTGGAATGTTCTATATATATATATGGTCCATCTGGTCCAATGTGTCATTCAATGCTCGTGTTTCTTTATTGATTTTCTGCTTCGATGATCTGTCTATTTCTGAGAGAGGCATGTTAAGATCTCCTACTATTAGTGTATTCATATTAATATGACTCTTTATCTTGATTAACAGTTTTCTTAAGTAATTGGCTGCTCCCATATTGGGAGCATAGATATTTACAATTGTTATATCATCTTGGTGGATAGTCCCTTTAAGAATTATGTAGTGTCCTTCTGTATCTCTGACTACAGTCTTTAGTTTAAAATCTAATTTATCTGATATAAGAATCGCTACCGCAGCCTTCTTTTGAGGCCCATTGGTGTGAAAGGTGCTTCTTCATCCCTTCACTTTCAGTCTGGGTATATCTTTAGGTTCAAAATGGGTCTCTTGTAGACAACATATGGATGGTTCCTGTCGTTTTATCCAATCTGCAACCCTGTGCTGTTTTAGGGGCGCATTTAGGCCATTCACATTGAGAGTGATTATTGATAGATACGTTTTTATTGACATCGAGTTACCTTTGAAGTATTTCTTTCTGTAGATTGTCTCTATATTTCTGTTCAATGCTATTCTGAGGATTTTTCCTCTTTTATAGAACCCCCCTTAATATTTCCTGCAGTGTTGGCTTGGTGGTTGCATAGTCTTTTAAGCCTTGCCGGTCTTGGAAACTCTTTATCTCTCCATCCATTTTGAATGTCAGTTTTGCTGGATAAAGTATTCTTGGCTGCATGTTCTTCTCATTTAGTGCCCTGAATATATCTTGCCAGCCTTTTCTGGCTTGCCAGGTCTCTGTGGACAGGTCTGACGTTATTCTGATGGGCTTACCTCTGTAAGTAAGGAGCGTCTTTGCCCTGGCAGCTTTCAAGAGATTATACCTACAATTATAATTCCTCAATTTGACTATCAGGTGTCGTGATGTTTTTTTGGAATGTATAATCTTGGGTGGAGACCGTTCAGCCTCTAGTACATAAACACTGGTTCCATTCACGAGACTGGGAAAATTTTCATGAAGGACTTGTTCCACTATATCTTCTAGACTTCTTTCTTTCTCCTCCCCTTCAGGGATTCCAATAATTCTGACGTTGGAACGCTTCATGGCATCATTTATTTCCCTGATTCTGTTTTCGTGGCTTCTAAGCTGTTTGTCCCAGGCTTCCTCCTGATCCTTTCTCTCTATCTGTTTTTCTTCCAGATCACTAATTCTATCTTCTGTCTCAGTTACCATAGCTTTGAGAGAGTTTAGATTAGATTGAACTCATTGAGAGCATTGTGAACCTCCTCCCTGGTAGCTTTAATCTCTGCCCTAACATTGTGAACATCCTGTCTGGTTGCTTTCAGTTTGGCCCTAATCAATTCCGTTTGGTTATCCATGGCTTTCTCCAACCTAGCTATTGCCTGGATAATTGTTAGCCTGAATTCTCTTTCTGACATATTGTCTATGTTGATAGCCGTTAGCTCTGTTGCAGAAGGTCCATCCTTTGTATTTTTCTTCTGTTGGTCATTCCTCCTCCTAGTCATTTTGGTGGGAGATGACTGAACAGATGTAACTGGATGTATCAACTGTGGTGCAGTCAAGGTGCATCCTGGAACACTTCTGAGGAATCAGGATTCACCACCCAAACGAGAGACAAAAGAAAAGAAAAAGAAAAAAAAAAGAGAGAGAGAGAGAGACAGGAAAGAAAGGGACTATGAAAGAGGAGGTTCAGCCCAGCTGGGCCCCAAGGTAAGATTTATGAAGTAGACAAACAAAAAGAGACAAAAAGACTGATACAAGTATATGACAAGAGAAAAAAATATATATATGCAAATAAAGGAAGAACCTCGTCAAAAAGAACCCCAAGTGTAAGATTTATATGCTATCAGGACAAACACAAAAACACAGAAACACTGGTGGAAGAAGATGGTAGAGTTCTTATAAATTCTCAGTGTGTGTGAGGAAGGTTGTTTTGATTCTTCCTGGATGTATCTTGATATCTTTGTTAAAGGATTCAACTTTCCTAAGATAAAGGGGATTAAAAATTGGTTTACCTATAGGGGTAGTATTGATTGGGGAAAGGGGATTACTTTGAAGTTTAACTCTATATGAATATTAGAGGATAAAAATAAAAAGGAATAAACTAGACTAAACTAAACTAAAATTTTTAAAAAAAGAATTCAAAAAATAAAAATGCAAAAGAAAAACATAGGTGTATGTATCAAATAGTTCAAGTTAGAAGGGTATTATGGTATTTGATGTACTGTACAGCTCGCTGTGATGGTAAATAGGTTAAAAAAATTACCTATGTGTTAAAAAAAAAAATGAACCGGAATAGTGGGAATGAGTGAACAATACAAGGTTTCCTATGAAGTAGTGGTTGTTCTCTGTAGTCCTTTTTTTTTTTTTTCCCTTTCTTGGTTTGTTTTCTGGGGGAGGGGCCTGCCACGTGGATTGTCAGTCAATGATGTTTCCTGAGTTAAGTACTCCCGCCCCCCTCAAGGGGGTGGGCTCTGAGGAAACTGGTTTTTTTCAGGCTTTTGTTCTCTGGAGGTTTTTTTGTTTGTTCAATTTTTTTTCTCTTACCTTGACCGCCTTTGATGGTTTTTGTAGTTTTAGAGGAAAACAAACCGCTCCCTGATCTCCCTCTCACAGAGAGGCCTCAGTCTGGGTGCAGAGCCTAAATAAATAACCCCTTGGCCGCTGGCAGAGCAGGTTCCAAGTTGCAGACCCTGGGGGCGCAGGGTCTTTTGCTTGTACCCAAAGCCATGGCAGCAAAGGCTGTCTGGGCAGCTCCAGACTGCCAGAGAGGTTCCAAGCAGCAATCACACACTGAGATTTTGCTGCTGGCCCGGGCTGGGGTGCCTGGTCTTGCTGGGTCCAAGAGTGCCCGGCTTGCGCGCACCTCTTTCAGGGGCGGCTATGGGTCGCGCGCACGTCTCAGGCACTGAGAACGGGGCGCAGGTCCGAGAGCACCAGGCTGGGCTTTTGCGCACCTCTGTCTGGGGAGAGTTTGAGGCCCCCGGCTTAGGCTTTGAGACTGGCGCGGGTCAAGGAGCGCCAGCCGGGCCTTTGTACCTCTCTCAGGGGAGCATGAGGAACCTGCGCGCGTCTCTCAGGCTTTGTGGTAGGGCTCCCGCGTTCCGCTGACTGGCGTGGCTCCCATCCCCTCACAGGAACTAGAACCCACGCATTCTTGGGCTCGCTGGCGGCTTAGGGACCAAGAGCTGGTTTCTCCGCCGCACTCTCTCTGCCTTAGCGCAGGAGAGGCTGTCCTGGGACTGGGGACTTAAACCCCTGTCCCGAGCTGCCCCAATTCCCACAATTTCCCCCCCACAATCCTTTGCTCTTTTGGAGTGCTTTCAACCAGTCTCCAAGTTAATGCTAGTCCCCAGATGCAGAGCACTCTCGCTTGTACGCTATTATCTTATAGAACTACTCATGCACTCTAAGATCAAGGGTATTAATTCCAACATGGTCAATAATAACAAGTTAAAAAAGGAAAATTAAATTTCTTCAAGTGTAATGTTTAAATTAATAACGGTATGTTCACATGATAAAATACAGTATCATCTAAAACAATAAGGCAATGTACAGATCTGGGTTAGTGGAGAGATCCTTAAGTATACTGGTTAAGAAAACAAAGGAAATCTCAATATACAGTGTGATACCATTTATGGATATCAAGCCTGTCTTACTCAGTTTGGGCTACTATAACAAAAACACCATAGATTGAGTGGCTTAAACAATAAATATTTATTTCTCGCTGTTCCTGAAGGCTGGAAGTCCCAAATCAGGATACGGTGCCTGGTGAGAGCCTGCTTCATGACTCGTAAATGACCATCTTCCTGCTCTATCCTCACCAGAAAGGTCCGTAGGGTCTTATTTTATAAGGATACTAACCAATTTCACAAGAATTCTACCTTCACGATCCAATCGCCTCCCAAAGATCCCCACCTCTTAATACCATTACATTGGGGTCAGGAATTCAAGGTATGAATTTGGTGGAGGACACAAACATTTAGCCCATAACATTCTGCTTAAACACATGTGTATCAATAAAGCTTAAATATGTGCGTGTATGCACACTCATATACAAACACACACAAGGATAGGAAAATGAATCCTATCAAATTACAATGAGATATAATGTGAATTGTCAAATTGCTCATGAAATAACTTTAGCAATTTATGTATTTACCTCAATAGTTTATAAGTGTAGTATTAATATAAGTTGACAAAACAAACGTTTTGGGGGTGTGCCTGTGTGGCTCAGTCAGTTAAGCTTCTGCCTCCTGTTTAGGTCATGATCCCAGGGTCCTGGGATGGAGTTCCCCATCAGGCTCCCGGCTCAGGGAGAGTCTGCTTCTCCTTCTGCCCTCAGCCCCTCCCCCCTGCTCTCGCTCTCCCTCTCTCAAATAAATAAAATCTTATTAAAAATTTGGAATTGATATATTTTGTATTTAGGAAAGAAAAAAAAATTTTCAAAATACTAGGGAAAAGAAAGTTTGACAAAATTAGTTTTGACTGGGGTAAGCAGAATAAAGCAATGATTTACAATAGGTGCCATAAAGATTTCCCATGGCAGATACCTCTGAGTGTTTATCAACAGAGGCGGTGGGTTCTACAAGTCTGAGACACTGCTCTGAACTTCCTTGAAAATCTAATCCATTAATCCGGCCTCAAATACACCTGGTCTAGATCTGACTTTTTCCTTAGTTCCAGTATCCTTGAATGGTTCCCCAGTGCCTTTGCATAATTGGGCAGAATAAAAGCTAAATTCTTAGCTCTGTATTCAGGGCCCTCCTCCAACAAGGTGCTGTTCCCACACGACCAAACTCTTTCCCCATTCCACCCATACATCATCTTTTCTACGCAGCAGCCCCAAACCACAGCTATTTTCAGAACACATTACACACTTTCTCAGTGCGTTTAGTTTTGATCTCACTGTCCCTCCGGCAATGTCCTTCCCTCTCCCCTTCTTTCATGCAAATCTCATTCAAATAACTCAGTGAAGCTTCCTCAAAGTCCTCCCTCCACCCCTCACTCTTCTCAGAATGAGCAGTCTCTCTTCTGCACTCCTATGGCATTTTTAAAAAAGGTTTTATTTATCTATTTGAGAGAGAGAGGGGGAGAGATAGTGAGAGAGAGACCTTAGCGAGAAGGAGAGGGAGAGGCCATCTCCCTGGGGTCCCCACGTGGGGCTCAATTTCAGGACCCTGAGATCGTGACCCCAGCCGAAGGCAGCCGCTTGCTTGATTGTCTTCCTGTGGCATTTCTAACACCTCTAGTGTCTCTAGTGTGATACTTGTTTTCTGGCACTTCACATTCCAGTTATCATGGATATTTTTTCCCACCCCAAAAGAAGCACCCAAAATGTTCAAGCTCCAAAATAGGCACCCAAAAGCCTGTATACAAAGAGATTAACCAAGATTTATTTCCCTAATTTTAAATATCTCAATTATATTTAATAAATTATACATAATTTATACATAATTATACATAATTATGTATACATAATTATACATAATTCATATAAGCAATTGCCTGTTATTTACTTACTGTCAGTTCCAAACCCTTCCTTCTATCCTCTATTCTGTAATGCTCTGTGGCTGTGGGTCAAAAAAGCATTTCCTAGGCTTTTTTTTGCCAACTGTCTCCCAGGTCCATTCTGCTATAGGGCACACCACCAGCAAATCACAGGGCAGAGAGATGGGAGAAGCAAGTGTGTTCTCTCTACATCTATCTCTCCCCTTCCTTCTTAGAGAGGTGCTCCAGAGGGCTGTGTCTGTTCCAAGTAAGGCTGCCAGATTTAGTAAATAAATACAGGACAGCCAACTCAATTTTTAATTTAAGGTAAGCAATGAATAATTTTTAAACTATAGCTGTATTTTATATAATAGTTGGAGCATATTTATACCAAAAAAATTGTTGTTTATCTAAATTCACATTTAACTGGGTGTCCTGTATTTTATACTAATTACAAGTATATATTAATTATACTAATTACTTATGCCAGTTTCTGCTGAATAGTGCCCAGTTCTGAGTCTTTGAGGATTCAGCTGTATAAATTAAGTTGCTTTTTTACTTCTCTCATTAGCAGCTTAGGAATCAGCTTTCTCCACTTGCCAGAGGCTTTTTTTTTTTTTTTTAAGTTTTTATTTAAATGCCAGTCAGTTAACATATAATGTAATACCAGTTTCAGGTGTACTTGTTTCCAAAATTTTGTTGCTGTTTTTTCTTTGTTTGTTCCTGTCCCTGTGTTTTTATGGCTAAAACAACCAAAAACAATCCTACTGTCATTTTAATGAGATTTTGAGAAGGAGCAAAAGCAGATGTCTATGTTCAATCAACCGACCTTTAAAGAAGTCTACTCATTAAATATGTTCCTGTGAACTTTTTTTTCCCCCTGTTTTGGCCATTTTTCTACATCAGCATGTTCAAATTTACTGGTTGTTTTTTAATGGCAGCATATTATTCCCTGTGCCACAGTATTCTTGCACCATAACTTATTACTAAACTAATTTTTATTAAATGAATTATAAATTGTTGTCAGAGTTTGAGAACTGGAAGATAAAGGCCAGCTTTTTCTCCATGAATGTGTCTGGATGTGGAACAGTGATGTATGGGTGAAAGAACTAATAGATGTGAGTAGCCAGGACCACAAGTAGTTACTAGTTCCCACTGAAATGAAAAGTAAAAGAGTTACTTAAGTCTCTACCTGTATACTTTAATCAATATCCTTCTAGATCTATATTAAGGAGGATTTTTTAATTAAGGCAATGCTATATATTCTGAGTATTTTCCCCAGTATTCTGTGGCTATCTTTCTACATTAATGAAGTATCTACTATATTCTTTTCAGAGAAACATATCATATATTTTTACTGAAAAACATGTATTAGCCAGTCTTCTATTCGTGGGCAGATGCTTTTGTATCAAAAGGTGTACAATAAAAGTGTCTATCATCTGGTATGATGATGATGATGATGATGATGATGATAGCTTATACATAGGAAGTGCTTAATATTAGTTGGACATTGGAGTAAGCCTTTTTGCATAGACTATGTCTCTTAATTCTCACAAGTACCTTATATATCGGGCAAATAATTTGCACAGTCATATAGCAGCTGTCACTGGTAACCCAGGGACTGTCCCCTAACCAATAGGCAGTACTACCTCTCTTATAAAGCCAATTTTTATGCAGAATGAAAAGAACTATTAGCTCAATAATTTTCTGAAGTGGTTTTTGACACACAAACAGCCAACTACTATAGTCTCAGAAATGTTTAGCCCTGGTAACATTTTGTAGTCACTTATTTCAGTTGTTTCTACTGGTTGGTTGGTTGGTTTTCTGTAGTCACAGCCTAATATAAAAATTTTAACCTATACCAAGGGAGTGACTTTTGCTTTCTTCATAAAAATCCTATGGCAACCTAAATTTTTATTACAGATAAACTCTAATTACATACCAAATAGCATTTGCTCTTTTGTTCAATAATATAATCTCTCAGTGAAGTACTAGAATTTATCTGATAGAAGCTACATGGTAAATTGTCTAGAACAAAGAAATCAGACTCTATAAGGGCTTTCTTTACCAAAATCATTAAATCGTAGTTAGCCCTAAAGAATTGTGTATAGGGACCAAAGAATCTTTCCTAAGTAGTGGTTAAATTCATTCTCTGTAAAATCTGGTGTGTTTTCCTTAATAAAGTTAGCCATGGGATTTAATTAATGAATAAATAAATTAAATCAATAAAATAAAATAAAATGGTCTATCATTACCCAAGACCCTATCCCATTTCAAAGAGGTAGCAATGTTATTTCTTATATTCTTCAACATATATCCATTCAATGGTGCTTATATTGGTAAATACACATTTAAATGAGTCTAAATAAATCTTGCGCTTAGATTAGCACACACCTTTTTTATTTCAATATAATACTGAGGTTTTCCCATAACAGCACCCATACTAAATTTCCACATACAATCATATCTGTTTCTGATCTGTCTATTCTGTTCTGACTTAACTTTTTATTTCCACATGTATTTTATACCTGGTAGGACAGATACTCCCACCTCTCAAGATTCTGCTTTCAAAAATTTCTTAAACATTTTGATATATTTTGTCACATAAATTTAATCATCAATTTGTAAAGTTCTTCCAACAAAAGTCACTGAAAGTTTAAGATCACATTAAACTTAGATATTAATTTCTATGGAAATGGCATGTTTAAAATTTTGTGGTTTTCTTCTTCCAGGGGCACAGTGTGTCTTTTCATTGAATAAGAATTTGGTTGGAATTTTATTTATTTTGTTCCTTTTTATAGAGTTTCCACATTTCCTGTTTGTGTTATAGGTTGTGTTTATAGTGTGAAAGTGATTGGGTTTTTTTTTAGACAATAGGCAACAGCTCACTGCTCTGACCAAAGATAACTATTAATTTTCATGTACTACATCCATCTTGTGTGGAATCATCTTACAGGGTACTTTCATTTGTGTCAACAGTTTCTCTGTTGTTTGCTTTATATGCCTGATCTACTAATCATTATTGTTTTATTTTCCTTATTTATTTTTTTCTTATCCATTAGTTCAATTAGTTCCCAGAAGCACACTGAATTTTTAAAATCAGTGCAGACATCCTTTTATTATTCCTGACTTTAATTATTCCTGTTTCTGCCCCTATGCTCCACTGTGAAGAATGATTTAGTGTTTCTTCCTAATAATTATTCTGCAAGAAATTATTGACATATATCCCCCATTCTCTCAGAAGTCCTACCTGACATTTTTCTTAAATTTTGTCAAATGGTCTTTCTGCATATAATTAGCATGATGATCTTGTGTATCTGAATCATTTGCAATAAAATGTTGCCTATCATTTAACCACTGCTGCATTGCTGGAAATGGAGTCATGCTAGGTGAGTCTTATTTTTTTCCTAGTTCTTTACAGCCAAATAATCTGAAGTTTCCACGTATCTTGCTTCCCTTTCACACAGGTCTCAAGATTTCACTGACACTGTGCTAGTCTGGCATTGACTCTGGGTATGTGGGCAAGATGTGAGCCCCCACAGACTAGAGGGAATGGCTGTCACTGCTTGAGCTATCCCTGAGTTTAAGAGGCTAGTTCTGCAGTGAGGTGTGGTGAAGCTCCCAGCGCTTCTCAAGCTTCTTTAACTCTGACTGGTCCTCATTTCTGGTGGGGATCTATTATTCAAATCCTTCTCATGATAAATGGTGTCTTATTAAAATTATCTTGTCCAAGCTAACAGAAACCCTTTTTTAAAGAAACCCTTTTTTTAAAGAAAGTGTATTTATTTAAGTAATCTCTACACCCAGCGTGGGGCTCAAACTCATGACCGCAAGATCAAGAGTAGCATGCTCTTCTGACTGAACCAGCCCAGCCTACCTAATAGAAACCAGTGTGATTGAGGATGTGCCTATAATTTTGGCAATTTCTATAACACCTATTAAGTGTGTATGAACTAAAAAAAAAAAATGTTCAACAAATGCACAAGCATCCTCAAATCAGTAATCCTCTCCCCTAAAATCTCCCAAATCTCCAAATTGTTAAAGACTTTACTAATTTATAAGAATCCAAGTAATAAATATTAATCCACAAATATGCATTTCCTTAACTTCAAGGTAAATTTAGACAGATGATGGATAGAAAAATGGGTGGTAGATGAATAGGTAGATACATAGATTTAACAATATATGTATTAAGCACTGAATTGCCAGAAAGGTATATGCACTGAGGCCATTGCTAGAACCAATGTTGCTTTTAGCTAAGAATGCTGTCAGTTCAGGAGAAACATAAATATTTGTTTTACTCTTCCCCTAAAGTGCCCTTTAAATCAATGGAAAGTCAACTCTTATGGAAATTAATAAGAAATTATAAGACAGTGTCATTTCCTAGCAAGAGAAATGGAACAGAGATTTAAAACAAAAACCCTGGGCTCTCACATTGGCTCCCCCTGTTATATTGCTTTGAGCCCACCAAGCTGATTCTGCAACTGTAAAATGGGAATATTAGTCCAACTTACTTCTCAAAGTCTTAAGGGATTATACATAATCACAGACAAGACAGCTCCGTGTAAAATGTAAACATGCAAGGCATCATTAACATAAGACTATAGCTTTCTCAGATCTATATCTCTTCTTTAGCTTGAAGTCTGTTATCATGTGTCTTTCAATGTTTTTCTATTGTAAACAATGAATACACATTTCTCACTAACTCAAGCACATTAGAACTAGAATTTCTGGGTTAGAATGTGTGATTTTAAAGAAGTATTGCTAATACAAAATCTCACCTATGCATTTTCTGGACCAGCACAATAGAAAAAATTATTTCCTACATCACCTCTATGTATATTATTATCACTTTTTTTTTTTTTTTAAACTTTGACATCCTTATTGGTGAATACTGTAGCTTTTACTGTAGTTTTAAATTTGGGTTTAAGTATGATTGAGCATCTTATGTTAGGCTACCTTACTCATACACATAATTATCATTTGTATTTGGGTCTATTTCTGGACCCTACTCCATTCCATTGATCATGTAGCAATACCGAATTAGTTAGCTCCCCCCTTTTTGTGTTTTCAAGATTATTTTTGGTGTTGCCGCTTTTTAAAAATTTTCTGTTAGAACTAAAAATCAGCTTATCCAATTCTAAAAAAATACAATAGGTAATTTTACTGGGATTGAGTTAATAGAATTTCAAGGGAAATGACAGCATGAAGTTTCTAACCCAGGACTGTAATATGCTTTTTATTTAACCAAGGCTTCTTTTCTATCCCTAAAGGAGGATTTTGAAAGTCTCTTCAGACAGGACTTGCGCACTTCAATTTTATTCCAAGTCTTTTGGTCATTTCATATGAGGGTTTTTTATTTTTTCATTAGCTCTTACTGCTTATTGATTTCTGAGTTCTCAGTTCTGTACCAAGCTCTTACTCAATATGCCTATTCTTTTTAAGTCTTTCAGTTCTCTTATTAAGTTTTCCAAGTGTATAAATTATCTGCCAACAATGATCATGTTATTTCCCTGCTTTCCAATTATTATACCTCTACATCATCTCAAAGACTTCCAGAAAAGTTAGAGAAGTCCAGAAATCTTCTCTAAAAAGCTAGACACTGATATGCACATCCCTGTCTTGTTTCTGGTATTAATAGGAATATCCCAAGTATTTCCCAATCAACAACCTATTGTAGCATAGTTGTATTTAATCAAGTTTTTAAAAATACCCATCTGTTCCTAACAGTAATAGGTTTTGTTTCTATTTAATGAAGTATGGATTCAAATTATACTGAAATGCCCCTGTATCATCAAAGATGTTTTTCTATATTCACAATATGAATTGTATTACTTGCTAATAATGAAACTTCCTTGCACTTTCAAACTTCACTTAGATGAGTGATACTTGATTCTTCGCCTTTAGTAAGGATTTTCCCATCAATATTCACACACAAGATAAGATCATTTCATTTGTGCATCATTGGACCTGGATATTTTTTATATACTCACATTTTAACACACATAAAAGCTTTATCTAGATCCTATAAAATCTTACAGTGCATTGAAATTAGAATTCCATTTCAAAGTTGAATGCACTTAGTGATGTGGGTCGGTGGTAGGAGTTAATTCCTCTATGAACTATTTAATCTAGGATACTTAACCTATTTAGGTTTTCTGTATCTTCTGGAATCTCCCATATATTTTTTCTTTAAAATTTACCACTTTATTTTGCTTTTTAAGTATGGCATGGAATTGGACACAATTATCTCTTCCCCTTTTGTTTTTGTTAGGGTATTTATGATTCTTATATTTGTTTCTTGATTGGTTTATCTAATTTCTACTTTTTGTACCCCCTATCCCCAAAAAATCACCATTCAGGCTTACTCTCTACCTTTTCTATTTCATTACTTCCTATCAACTTCATACTACTTAAATTTCTTCCATTTCTCTAAGAACAATGTTTAAACACATTTGACGATTTTTGGACTGGAGTCAGTTTAGAGAATGGGAAGTGAGGAACATAGGAAGTTAAGAAAATTCAGGGAGTTTGGCTATAAAAGGGAATAGAGTAAGTGCATACTTAGAATAGAATGCTAAGTCTAGTGATATACATTTGGAATTTGTTTTTAGGTGGGTAGAGTTCATCCTTTGCAACAGGAGGCAGAAGACACGAATTATACAAATGCCTGTGTGGTCACTGTTAATGGCCCACTTGAGGTATGTGGTCATATACAATGAGTCCAGTTAGCACAGCTGGTTTCCTCTGGTAACATTCTACAGCTTAGGTATACATAAGAGAGGCACAGTAAGAGACTTGGGCTTATCCTGAGTTGGGGTTCTATCAAGTGGGGGGGGGAGCACAAGCATGAAATTCTGCCTAAAATTCCACAGGGTTCATGAACAGATGGTAGATGCAATTTTTGCAAGAGAATCTGAGAACACCGTAATTCAAGATAGTATGAAGCAGGGAAATGGATTTCTTAAATGCTATTCAAAATCTGATACTAGTGCATAATAAACAACAGTTGAAGCTTTGCTAGGCAGGATAGTAAAAGCTATCTTTTTCACCTCCTTGTACTAGCGGTAAATTTCTTTTTGGCCTTTAGGGATGGGACCCTATTCAGCTCTATTTTTCTCCTGTTAGAAGGCATATGAGAATTTTTCAGGGATGCAAGTGTAGTGGATTTCTTTATTTAAGCTTACAAAATACATGCTTATAGAAAATTAAAACATTATAGAAATATATAAAGCCAATCATGAAAGTTCTCCCACAATTTTACTCCCTCACAAAGCCACTGTTAACAATGTGGTATTACTATCCCATTATTTTTTAAAGCATTAACAAGTTAATCTACAAAAAAATGTTTCCACAACTTTTACCTAAGAGTAAAGTTTGGACACCTTATTATAAGTCCAGAGACATTCATCACTTTTAATGGATAGAAATAAATTGCATGAATGTACCATAATCTATTAAACCATCCCTTACTGATAGGACATCTGAGCTAGTTTTAATAATTAAAGAATAAAGGTGCAGTAAACTTGCTTGTGTACACTTGTCAGATTATTCATATTGGGCAGTTTCCTAATATCTTTAATGAAGAATTAGCCAAACGCTTTGAGCATTTTCAATATACTCTGAAAAACAACCCTCCTACAGATTATAAAATAATACTCCCACCTACAGCATGCAAGATGGGGTATGTATAATTTAGAAATGCTTGTTCAAAATTATGGTGCATTTTAAAATCTGAATAAAAATCTGTATCAGTTGTTCTTGTAACTGTGTTTTCTAACTACAGAAAGTGAAGGTGGACACAGTTTCTTGACTGATGGGGAATTAGGATCCTAAGGGCAGGGTTTTGAAAACTCCTATTTACCATAAGGAATAGGTATTAGCAACTTAAATAACACTTTTCCAGAAAGTCTTCAAAAAGACTGCAGCCCTTGCTTGCCACAGCTTCCAATACCTCCACTGGTATCTCATTAATCCGTTCAGGTTTTGATACCTATATTGGTATCCTATTGCTTGTAGAATAAAATCCAAACTCCAAACGTGCTTTCTCTACCACCAACCAGCTGTACTCATTACTCAACAGCAGCAAACAATTCTTTGCTTCTAGAACACACCCCGTTTCACAGGTGTGGTTTCATTCACTGTATGCCTCATCCTAGGATACTAGTTTCCCTCTCTGCCCTCTCAAGACAGCTCAAATACCTGGACTCTACGAAGTCTTCCACAATGCTCTCTGGGAAAAAGTGATGGTCTTTTCCTGCACTACTCCAGCTTTTTGCCTCTATCTCTATTATAGCACTTCTGTAATAAGCTAACTAGGGTGATGGAGGACATATATCTTACTTGGCTATCTCCTGAACAGCATCCAGTGCAGAACTTTGTAGAACATGCGCTCAAAAAACTGTTTGTGGAATAAACATACATAAGTAAGACTTCTAATCCTTTAGTCCCCAATTATTAGTCGGATACTAATTCTTAAAGGACTAAAGCAAAAACAAAAATAAAGGCCCCCCCGCCAAAATGCAACTGCTCCCCTTGAAACAAGTCCTTATTATGGTAAGCAGTTTAAGTTTTTTTTAAAAAAGTCTTTTAATAAAACTGACAATTCTACTTTTAGAACAGTCATGTTCAACAAAACTACATAGGCTTGATATCTGCATCTTACTTCCTAGGATCTCTATTTATTTTGGAAATAACAACATGGGGGGCAGTTTATTATAAAATATGAAACAGGAATCATTTAAGCATGTGAGTTTCTGCTTTATATTCCTAACCAGAACACAAAATGACTGGATATTCTCATCAACACCAAGCTATTTTTTTTTTTTTTTTAAGGGAAAAAAAAAAAAGGAGCCACCATGAAGATAATGCCATATTAAAATCTCTTTCTCTTGATAATTTCTGGCTTCCAGCTGACTGGATGAGTTTCTTCTGTCTGGAAACAGAAAATTAAAGAAGTTAAAACAAAGTATTATTAATTTGCTATATATTAAGAACTCTCTTCCTAACAAAAATAAGGCATCTATTCTTATATTATTGTATTGGTTTACATATTATATTGATTGGCATTACATATTTAGTAGTTCTTTAACAATTTTAGGAATAGCTGACAGACTTTTGCATCATCTGAACCTAATAAAGAATGAATGAGTTCACTACAAATTCAGTTCATGATTTTTCAAGTCTAATAAAATTAGTATTTAGGTATTTTAGTAATACCAATGCTTATGATTTTAAAGTTAATTTGCAGAGCAATTTATTTGTTTGTGGTTATTCTTGATGTAAGATTTTCCCTAGTAATTGTAGTAAAGATAAACTAAAACAATCTATGGATTCACTGGCATCAACAAAACCAATACAGAAATCTATGAGCAGACATTATTCAAGATGACAAATACCTTAATACTATGAAGATCATTTTCCTTTCTGATAATTTCAATAACTTTAAAATGAGAAAGTACTTGCAAAATTGGTATGGTTGACTTACTTTACATCAAAATGTAATAGTAAACTTACCGCTGTATCATCTTCTTTATACACTTTAATGGTTTTATCAGCTTCAGCTGTTAGTAACCGACTTTCAGACTGATCAAAAGCACAAGCAAATATTCCTGATTCACTGTCCAAAGATCCAGGCTGCACAGCTGCATGAACTCTCTGGAAATTGTAGCCAGTTCTCCAGTCCCAAAGATGCATTGTGCCATTGTCAGCTTAAAGGAAAAAATCTAATTAAACGTGGTATCCTTTGAACAATTCAGCTTGGCAAGCATTTAAGCACCATCCATGAGTCAGGCACCATGACCATAAAGACTAAATAGAGTTATAAGACACAGGAAATCCAGCTTCTCTTGATATTGGTTTGTCTATGTTCATTTGTGACTAACCCAGAATTTATTATAGAGCTCAAAAAGCACCAGAAAATGCTATCTAGTTCTGGAATACGTAACCAAAATTTAGGTAATTCTCAGCGTGAATAGATTAGATTTATCACGTGGGAACTCAAAGACGACTAAACTATGAAATATGATGCATGTATGACAAATAAGCATGAACACACATAGGAACATCCAAATACACATTAATCAAGTTATGCTATAATACTTAGGTGGGATGGCTTAGAAATTTTATAAATGTTTACTCATTTACTAAAAGAAAAAATGACAGACTAAAACACATTTATTATTAAAATCTTACTTTACCTCCAGAAACAAGCACTCCATCAGAATTCACTGTCAATGTGTTAATAATAGCATTATGACCGGAAAGATTTTGAATAAAACTTCCATCAGGGAATTTCCACTGTTTTATATTATCGGGAGAGCCAGATGCAAATGTATAACTGAAATAAGATGAAAAAGAATTCACAACTAAGTAAACCGAGTTAAGTAAAATGGTGAATTCAGAAAGCTTTTTATGGTTATATTCTACATGTGTAGTTATGGATCTATATAGTTGTATCAAAATATTATTGTCATACCAAGAGGTAAAATACGAAGACATTTGTTCCAAGTTAAATCAGATCTTCAAATTATTTTTAATGTATTTTAAGTTCTAGATTAATCTTTCTCCTTTCTCCAATGCTCTCCACTGAGCTAAAGCAACGAATGTACAAACCTCTAGATTCACATTAAGGGCAAGGGGTTATGAAACTATTCTGGACAGAGCAAGAGGGGGCTCTATGAAGAAAGGAAATGAATGGAAGAAACAGATAGCAAGAGGAAGAGAGAGAAAAAGGAAGTGAACCAGAAGAAGAAAGGGAGCGAGGAAGATAGAAAGGGAGGAAGGGAATAATGGATAAGAGGGAGAGGACAGAAAAAAAAATCAATGTGGCCAGAAAAGTGTCAGGGTGATATACAAGGAACAGACTGAGATCTTATGCTGTACCTATGGACACCCTGATTATATTGTTCAGGGTTTCTACTTTTTTTCTATGTATACTAACTTCCTCCTTAAGAATTAAGCTATTCTATGTATATCTCAGTATCCAATAACATTTCTGTCAAACACTAAATCCATTTTCTATTTAGTCTCTACTCTGACATGCAGTTTTAGCCATGATTTATTTATATGGTCTCATCTGACACTCTCATTTTTCACCTTGTGGAAAATTTTCCTCATTATATATAGGTCATGAAGCAAAATACTACACAAGAAAAATGAAAGAAATCCATGTTCGTAAGTGGCACAGGCCTGGAAATGACAATGGCTAAACAGCTACCAAAGTAGCACTAATGTTGGTATTTCTATACTTATTCTAAAAATGGAAGAAAAAAGACAAGCTAATTAAGAAAATGTACTTACTGTCTTGGGTGTAAAACCACAGCCCTGACTGATTTTTTGTGATTTGTTAATGTGACTCTTGTTTTTCCAGCCACCAAATCCCATAATCGTATTGTTGTATCATGGCTTCCTATAATGAAAACACACATCCATAAAATATAGACCAAGAAAAATTATGCAAAAATTAAACATAACATATGAATCAGTTTTCCATAGACACATACATACTACATGAAAGTCATACCAACTCCTCACTCATTACTTTACAGTTCCAAACTTATAGGTTGGTTTTAAATTTAATGCTTAAAAAAAATGCAGTAAGTGCTTAAAACACTATCAACTGAACAGCTAGAACAAACACCAGTAGTTCCCCTAATGATAGGGGAAGGAAAAAAAACAAATGATTTTTTTATTTTAAAGATTATATTTATTTATCAGAGAGAGAGAGGGAGAGCGAGCGAGCACAGGAAGACAGAATGGCAGGCAGAGGCAGAGGGAGAAGTGGGCTCCCTGCCGAGCAAGGAGCCCGATGAGGGACTCCATCCCAGGACACTGGGATCATGACCGAGCCGAAGGCAGCTGCTTAACCAACTGAGCCACCCAGGTATCCCTAAAACAAATGATTTTTAATTAACAAAATACATCAAGTGAAGAAATTATTTTCTACTCTTAGAGTAAAGGTCTTATTACTAACCTTACCATTGGCAAAACAAGACTCAAACCAGCTCTAAAGGTTATTGGTCTCTGGGTATTTTGTCTTTTAGTTTCAGTTTCCTAGACTAGTAATTCTGATACTATGAAACAATGTCTGAATGTATCTCACAGCACCATTTTCTAGTCAGACATTACATGACACTGTGTATGACATAGTCTATGATAGGTAAATATATCCTATGAAATGTAAAGAATATGAGATAAAAAACAATCAAATACAATGTACCTCTGTAACAAAGCAAGAATCAGTGAATATGAAAAGTGTAATGTATAATCATAATGCATTCTGATAAAACTGTAAACTTAGCATCAATCATACCAGTAATAATCTGTGGTTCTGCAGCTTGACACCTCACTGTAGCAACTGCATTGGTATGTCCAGATAATGTATGTACACTGGCTTTAGTTCTTACATCCCAAATCTGTAAAAACACAAGAGACATACCATCAGAGTGAACAGGTATTCATATCTTAGGCAGGTAACTGGACCAATTCAAGCCTGGGAATTTACCAAACAACCATGCCTGAATGGAATGAAAAATCATTTCAAAGAAAAGATAATGATATGTAAGCTGGATGGGAAATGTAGACTGGAGGCAGCTGACAGGAAAAAACAAAAAAACAAAAAACAACTAAAAGATCAGGGTACTGAAAGTGTTACAAATGGGCATAATGGGACTACTGAAGGAAAGAGCTAATGGAAACTGTTGCAGTGATGGAATAGAATGTGTGAGTGTCCCACTTCAGAGGCAGGGCACTCCCAATAATAAACATGATGAAGCCACAGCACTGAAAATGAAGGTAGAAAAACATACATGCCAAGAAACTGAGGGACTGGGCTATTGCTGGTGGAGACAACTATCTTTAATACTCCAACAAATAATATACGACTCCCTGACCAAATATGCATATTGTAAGATGCAATATGTTTACAAAGAAACACAAAGCTCTATTTCATTTACCCGTGCAGTGGAATCCCGACTACAGGTCACCAGCACATCAATTGTTGGGTGCAAATCCAAACCATACACTGCACTCAGATGTCCATGATAGTGCCTTATAACCTAAAAATAAAGCAAGAGAATTAAAATATCTATAAAGAAAACCAGTGGTTCTTAATGTTTTAAATCCTTAACTCCAAACCTACCTTATTATATTCGAGATCCCAGCATTTGACTTGTTTGTCTTCTCCACAGGAGAAGAGGTAAGGGCTCCGTGTGCTTACTATCACACCACGCACTGTACTAATATGCCCAGTTAATGACAGTTTTAATTTGCCACTAGCCAAGTCCCAAATCTGCAATGAAAGAATATTTAATTTTTCTTAATTATTTCAAAGCAAATTTTTATGATTCTTAAGATTTAAATTAAATCTTCAGAACCTAAAAGTATAAACATACAAAACTTCAAAAATATTCAAAATAATCTCCCACTAATCTCCTCTTTCCTTAAGCAGGGGAAAACAGAATTAAAAAACACTTTCAAGCTGGGAAATCATTTGCAGTAAGTGACAAAATCTTAACATATAAAAGGGTATCACAGATGATGAAAGTATGAATACCATATTAACAAGCAAGGATGGCAACGACTTAGAAAAAAAAGACAACAAAACCCTATAGAAACAACCTAAATGTCCATCAATGGATGGATTTTTAAAATGTGTGTGTGCGCACACGTGCACATGCTCACACACACACACGCACACAATGGACGGTCATTCAGGCATGAAAAAGAATGAAATCTTGCCATTTACAATATGGATGAACCTCAAGTGTGTTATGCTATGTGAAGTAAGTCAGACCAAGAAAGACAAATATTATGTGATTTCACTGATATGTGAACTCTAAAAACAAACAAACAAACAAAAACCAAGCTCACAGATACAGAGAACAGATTAGTGGTTGCCAGTGATGAGGGTGGGGAGTGGGTGAAATGGGTCAAGAGTCAAATGTACAAACTTCCAGTTATAAAATAGGTAAGTCATGGGGATATAATGTTCAGCCTGGCAATTATAGTTAATAATACTGCACTGCATATTTAAAAGTTGCTAAGAGAGTAGATGTTAAAAGTTCTCACTATAAGGAAAAAAAGTTCTGTAACTATGTATGGTGACAGATGTTAACTAGATTTGTTGTGGTGATTTCACAATATACACAAATACAGTATCATTATGTTGAACACCCAAAACTAACATAATATTGTACATCAATTACACTTCAATAAAAAAATATATACATGCTGAACAGCTTTATTGGGTATCAAAAGTACAACCCCACTAGAAATTTTTTATGGACAGTTTTTAAAAGATTAGATAACCACTTCTGCTTAACATGTTAGTAGATATTTTTAAAGACACACAGTGTGTTGAAAAGGATCCTCTCATACACTGCAAGTAACAAATCACCCATTTTGGAAAGTAATTTGTACTTTGGGTATCAACTTCAAAAATGTTTGACCCATTAATTCCATTTCTGGGAATCTATCATAACAAAATAACTTAAAATACAGCAAATAACTTTACGCACAAAAATTATAGCAGTACTTGTGATAGTGAAAATCAAGACACTAAAAACTTTGATGTCTAAAAATAGGAAGAGTATAGATTATTTAAATGATACATCACGAAACCATTTAAAAAATGTTCATTTTTATACAAAAATATGCATCTGATATATTAAGTAGAAAAAAAGCAGAGTACAAAATTACATATTGATTGTCATTTTTTTAATTTATGTATATTTTTTAATATTTGAGAGACAGCATGTGCATATAGGGGAAGGGTGGGTGGAGCAAAGGGAAGAGAGAGTGCCTCAAGCAGATTCCATGTTGAGTGCAGAGCCTGATGCAGGGCCCGATCTCACAACCCTGAGATCAGGACCAACCCTGAAACCAAGAGTCAGTCGCTTAACTGACTGAGCAACCCAGACGCCCCCATCATGATTTTTTAGAGAAACATATTTATACACATAAAAAAAAGCTCAGAAGGAAATGTAATGACACATAGACACAGAAATAAATACTTAAAAAGAAATTTGTTCAGATTATCTGACAGTGTTGGATTATGTATAGGTCTGTGTTCTTTAATACTTTTCTGTATTTTCTACACTTTTTATGTATAAGCATGCTTGAATTCTATAACCAGAGTTGAAAAAATGTTAAATATCAAGGTATTAGTGGTAGATAGAGAATATGTACTGTTTGGAAAAAAACCTGTTATTTAAATACCACTTTCCAAACATACTTGAAACACTGAACTGATAAAGATAATAAATTTTATTCCATACTCAGGTCTAAGAAATCAGAGGAACTCCAAAAGCAATTCCAGTAATAATAAAAGATTAAATTTATGTAGCAAATACAAAGTCATAAGTTCTTTTTCTTCCTCCTATTACCTTTATAGTTCTGTCAGCAGATCCAGTTACGAACCACTGATTTCCAGGTTCTACAGCAATACAGCGAACCCAGCCAAGATGCCCACTAATTACCTGTATAAAACAAAACGTAGAATGGGCAGACTCATTAGAGGTTAAGTTAAAGTTTATTCAAATCAACTCATGACACACAAGTCAAGTTTGAACAGCCCCTCCTTGTATCTTCAAATACATTATACAATTATTTAACAAATAGATTTTAGAATTATAAATACTAAATTACCTTCAATCAGTAAACAGATACAAACTATGACATAGCTATACAATGGAATACCACTCAGCAATAAAGAGGAATATATTAATACATGCCACAATTTGGAGGACTCTCAAAGGCATTAAGCTGAAAGAAAGAAGGAAGGAAGTCTCAAAAGGTACATACTGTGTAATTCCATTATATAACAAAATTGAAAAAACACCACTATAGTATGGATAACAGATGAACAGCTGCCAGGGGTACGGAATGGTATGACTATAAAATAATAGCACAGGGTGGGGTCCCTGGGTGGCTCAGTGGGTTAAGCCTCTGCCTTCACTCAGGTCATGATCTCAGGGTCCTGGGATCAAGCCCCACGTCGGGCTCTCTGCTCAGCAGGGAGCCTGCTTCCCCCTTCTCTCTAAGCCTGTCTCTCTGCCTATCTATGATCTCTGTCTGTCAAATAAATAAATAAAATATTTAAAAAAAAATAATAGCGCAGGACTGTTTTTTTTTGTGTTGGAACTTCTATACACTGACTGTGGCAGTGATTACCCAAATTTATACGTCTCTTAAAATTTACTTGGTATGTACACCAAAAGAAAGTCCATTTAGTATATAACTAGAGAACTAAAATTCAGCATATATATTTTGTGTAGCTATGGTTTTCCTACTATATATGTTTCATTTCAGATCTAGTACATTTTGAATTATTATTATTTTTTTAAAGATTTTAGTTATTTGCCAGAGAGAGAGAGCCCAAGCAGGGGGAGCAGCAGGCAGAGGGAGAGGAAAAAGCAGGTTCCCAGTTGAGTAGGGAAACCAATGAGGGGCTCAATCCCAGGAACACGGGACCCTGACCTGCGCCAAAGGCAGAGCTTAACAACTGAGCCACCCAGGTGACCCTTGAATCATTTAAATTTACTACATCTGAAAAGATAATCAATAGAATAATCAAAGAAATATCATCATATGTTGTTCTTCCTCTTGGCCTTCACATTAAACACTTCAAATGCTTACAAAATTTATTTCATCTGTTCTCCATGTTTTAATGGTTTTGTCAACCTTTTATACTCTATTTTACAGGAAATATGTACATGGCTTTTACTTAAAGAAGTCTCCTTCTAAGATGTCTTTTAAGATTGTGCCTAAAACCCTTCCCACATCCCATCTCAGATCACTTTACCAGTTCTCATATTCACTCCTTTTCTTCCATATTCTATTCCTGAGCTCTTAGTAAATGGAAAGCAATAATCATTCCTACAGTGGAGTAATATACATATTCACTCACCCTGTAGAGTTTCCATGGTGGGTGCCACTGGGGTTTCGGCATTGTGGGGGCTTTTTTAGCCATCAGTGCAGAGTTCTTGGCATTGCCAGCCTCCATAACGGCCTAGATACAGAACAGATTACACTATTGTTAAAAAGACATCGTACCTAATATTTCACATTCATTCAAAGAAGAAAAATTCAGAAAGGGGATTTATGAGGTTTTTTTTCTCTTAATTGAAGAGGAAAAGACAAAATATGGCATAAATAGAAAATGTTGGCATAAGTGAGACTTCGATTCAGAACTATATTTTCCATGTTAATTTTAAGAATCAATTAAAAAATCTCAGAGGCAGAACATTAGACTTAAGAGCACGTATCACTGTATGTGGGTTCATAAACCCTGCTCTGCTAATTACTAGCTGACTGGCTTGAAGTAAAAATTATATAGCCTCTGTGCCTGCTTTGTAACATGGAAATAACAGTGCCTACCTCAAACAGTTACCGTGAAAATAGTGTTAACTACTCTAAATGCTCTGTGTAAGCTTCTATTATTATTTGAATAATTGTAAGTGGTTTAATGCCACTGCCTTTCATTGTTGTATTTTCACATTATGGACTTTATAGGAAAAGGAGAAACTATTTATTAAAAAAAAATTTAGGTAGTATTTTTTTTTTAATTTAAATTCAATTAATTAACATACAGTGTATTACTAGCTGCAGAGGTAGAGTTCAGTGATTTATCAATTGTATATAACACCCAGTGCTGATTACATCACGTGTCCCCCTTAATGCCCATCACTCAACCCCATTCCCCCTCTCCTCCAACAACTCTCAGTTTGTTTCCTGTGGTTGAGAGTCTCCTATGTTTGCCTCTCTGATTTCATCTTGTTTTATTTTTCCCTCTCTTCCTCAATGTTCTTCTGTTTCTTAAATTCCATGAATAAAATTAGGTAACTTTCTCCAAGATATTTCTCTTAATATAATACTCTCTAGCTCCATCCACGTCCTTGTAAATGGCAAGAGTTCTTTTGTTTTTTGATGGCTGAGTAATATTCCACTGTATATATACCACTCTTCATCCATTCATCTGTTGATGGACATCTGGGCTCTTCCAGAGTTTGGCTACTATGGACATTGCTGCTATAAACACTGGGGTGCAGGTGCCCCTTTGGTCACTACATTGTATCTTAAGGGCAAATACCTGGTATTGCAAATGCTGGGTCATAGGTAGCTCTATTTTCAACCTTTTGAGAAACCTCCATACTGTTTTCCCGAGTGGCTGCACCAGCCTACATTCCCACCAACAGGGTTCCTCTTTTTCCACATGCTCTCCAACATTTGTTGTTTCCTGAGTGGTTTATCTTAGCCATTCTGACTGGCATGAAATGGTATCTCACTGTGGTTTTGATTTGTATTTCCCTGCTGCCGAGTAATATTAAGCATTTTTTCATGTGTCTATTGGCCATTTGTATGTCTTCTTTGAAGAAATGTCCATTGATGTCTTCTGACCATTTTTTTGACTGGATTGTTCTTTGGGTGTTGAGTTTGGTAGGTTCTTTATAGATCTTGGATCCTAACCCTTTATCTGATAAAACTTTTGCAAATATCTTCTCCCATTTTGTAGATTGTCTTTTGGTTTTGTCAACTATTTCCTTTGCTGTCCAAAGCTTTTTACTGGGGCACCTGGGTGGCTCAGTGGGTTAAAGCCTCTGCCTTCGGCTCAGGTCATGATCCCAGGGTCCTGGGACTGAGCCCCATATCGGGCTCTCTGCACAGCAGGGAGCCTGCTTCCTCCTCTCTCTCTACCTGCCTCTCTGTCTACTTGTGATCTCTGTCTGTCAAATAAACAAATAAAATCTTAAAAAAAAAAAAAAAATTTTTATCTTAATGAAGTCCCAATAGCTCATTTTTGCCTTTGTTTCCCTTGTCTTTGGAGAAGTTTAATATTTTAAAAGGTATTCTAGCTGATGTACCATCTACTACTAACATCCAACCATCCACCCAAAAAATACTTAAGTCCGTAAGTTCCTACCATCAAGAAGCTTATATTACCTCCTCCTTAGGAGACAGAAAGCCTGGGCAGAGATCTATGAATGGAGGCAAAAGAAGAAATGTGGTGGAAAGACCACAAATTCATTCATTTAGCCTGCAGTTACTCAAGTGACAGCTGATAAAATAAACTAGATATTTTCACAGTTATTCTTTTTATAATTACTTTCACCAGTAACATTAGCTGCCATTTAACTTACAAATAAATAAACTTCCATATTTCTAAGTATTCATTTATAAGATACTACCTGCACAGCCTGTGAATATTACATTACTAACAGCACTCAACTCAAATTATGTAAACCAACTTAAGAGTTTTAAAAAAAGAGACTTTCCTATCTAACACATACTAATACACATTTCAGAATAGCCTTCCTTATATTTTTAATAGTGGACAACAAAGAGTAACATACACTATATCAACGTTAAGTATTAGATACAATGTGCAACAGACACAGAATTTGAGTTTTTAAATTCTAAACGATATGCAAAATCACTAGCAACTTAAATTTTAGGGCTATGAAATATTAATTGGCTCAGTCAGCTGTTATCTAATGAGTAGCAAGGAATTTTTTCATTTACTTAATATTTAACCTAAGACTCTTGGGATAAAAGGAAATAAGGCAACAAGTTCCAAAAGTTGGAAATCTGCAGCATGATTTGACACAGAAAAACTTACTGGAGTCATCCCTGCAGGCTGTGAACGGTCAGAAGCCCCTGGATGTCGGTATTCACCTCCAGCAGGTGCATTACGATTCGCATCAACCCTGAGGCAAAAGAAATGTCATATTCTAAGTAATTGTCTTCAGTCATGTGTTGTGCAGAACCAACTCTTCAAATTTTGTAAGCATTGATAAAGGAACATGTCATATAACACATAATTATAAAGAAATCTTAAAATGAGAAAAAATGTACACACAGAATTATGCTTTCAAAATCTGTATAATTGTAAGCGTAATACTTCATACCTGGTCTGAGAAGATGGTAATGCCACAGCTAAGGACTGTGCGGCTGATTCACTTGGCATTCTCTGGATCTTAGTATCTGCTGTCAAAGCAACTCCTGTTTAAAAAAAAAAAATCAATTCCTTTTAGTAGCTATCTTTGATTTCACTTACAGGGGTTTAAAATAAAATACTGGAAGAAAACACGTGATTATCTCCAAGTGATGATTATTACAAAAATTTCTCTGATGTTTTATCTTTTCTTTTTTTTTATAATAAATTTAAAATCAGATAACTCAAATTGGATTTAACCACAAGCAACCTGGTATTAACATATCCAAGATAGTAAAGTTAAATTTCTATTGTCTTGAAACATTACCTTAAGATATAAAAATTAAGCAGTTCCCAAATACTAACAGAATGTTTTCAAGAATAAATGTAAATTACTAAACAAGAAGCAACAATTTGCCTGTACTTTCAATGTGGTAATTCCATCTTCTAAAATTACTAGAACCTAGAACTGGAAACTTTTTGTCCTCCACACCATTATACTAGCCACTCCATTTATGTGCCAGCTGTCTACACACACAAATACCTAGTGGACATTTTATCACACCTGCTTCTACACTAACACTTCTATCACTCTTTTAAGTTTAGTGATAATAACATGTCTGTTTAACTCTCCATATAAGCATCTTTTAGCCTGGAGCAGTCTTACTGTCTTTGAATTCCTAGCATAGCACCTGAAAAAAAACCTAGATTTTTAAGAATGTTTGCTGAATGAAATATATGAAACTGAGTATTAGTTAACTATCATCTAAAAACCTATGCCTGGATGCCTGGCTACTGAGCTTATCTTATATTTTATAGGCAATTAGAATCACATTACTGGTTCATTCATGGAAATGTCTGTAAGATATTTCCAGTATGTAACAGCTCACTTACCAGGTCCTGGTGGATATGGATGTGTACCTGTCACCAAATATTCGACTTCTTGTCCTTAAAAAAGGAAGAGGAATCATCATCATCATCAGTGGCAAATTTATCATATATACAAGCATCATCTCTTTTAATGCATATTAAATTAACAACTAAAATGCTCAAATTTCCCCAACTAAACCCAAAGTTCAGAACCAAGATATACTGATTTTTGTTTTGACTTCTGAGGAACATGTACATAGGAAATTTCCTTGACTATTTGCTAATATGATGTTAAAAAAGCTGTATAATTCTAGTGGCTTGTAGAGAAATCATCCCATCAAGTAACAACCAACTCTGGTTTTTCTTCTAAGCAAATGACTTCTCTGGAACCTTAGATTATCTTTATTCACTGCAATTTCAGTGCTTAATATCACCTTTATGAATGATAGCCAAAATAGACAGATGGTCTTCCTACGGGTTAGAAGTTTTTCCTTTAGTCTCCACTGCGACCTTCTCTATATCCTAAGAATCTCTGTCATTATTATTCTACCACTTTTTTATTTCCTATAAGAAAAAAATTTTTTTTTGTTTAAAAAAAAAAAAAAAATCAATTCCTTTTAGTAGCTATCTTTGATTTCACTTCCAGGGGTTTAAAATAAAATACTGGAAGAAAACATGTGATTATCTCCAAGTGATGATTATTACAAAAATTGTAGTAATTGTAAAATAATAATTGTAATAATTGTAAAATCTCACTCACTACTCCAATGAGGAAATCAAGACTTCCATTATAATACCAATACAGTTGTTCAATAGGATACGGCTCTAATCTGTCCTTTTGGGACAGGCAGTAAAACATTTCATTTTTCCATTTTTAAAATAAAAGTCCTGATATTTTTGATAATGCATACTCACCTTGATTGGCAGGATACTGTTTATGACCATATGAATCCGATGCATTCTGAGGACCTTTCTCTTTAAAATTTTCTTTTGAAGTAGGCATATGCAACACAGGACCATACTCATTACGCAGCTTGATTGCCATTTTCCGTTTGTGACTATTTAAAAATTATGAACATAAGAATGTATCTCTGAGTTCTTTAAATATATTAACCTATGGAAATATACTCAGCCAAGAAACACAAGTACTTAAACAGCTAGGTTTGCCTAATCATGTAGAAAAAAATTCTATGAAGTTTTTAAAGTTAAACAGTATTTTAAAAAGCTTGAAGTGCATTTCCACACTTTTGTTCACAATCCACCACATAGCATCCATTAAGTCTAAGTAACATTTTAGTTTGTTAACTAATAAATATAAAACCTTTCATGATAAATTATCAAGGGTCTGACTTAAAAATATATAGAAACTAGTATATCCTTGTAAAAACCTCAAAGTCAAAATACTTTCATTCAAATGTATAAATATAAAACTATAGTAAAATCTTCTATCATAATCTTTACTGGATGTATCTAAAAAGATTAATTAGAACTAATCAACGTACTTAATTAGTCCAATATTTTTTAAAAGAAATGCACTTAGTATATTAATTTTAAGAGTAGCTCACTTTATAAATTAAATATAAATGCTTGTCTTAGGAATTAAATATAGTTTAAAAGGGTAAAGGACAAAGGAGGAACACTGCACATAATGCAATCCCAGACTGGAGCTGGAGATGTAGAACCAAAAATATGCCACCACTCAAAAATCTTCATCATACTAACGAGAAAAGATGGGAGTAGAGGTACTGGCCAGGTACAATTTCAGCTCAGCAAGGCTCTGAGAGCAGCGGGAAGCTGAAAGCACATACAAAGTGATTGATTATAAAATAAAACACCTAAAAGGGACTGTCCTAATTACTGGGTATTTATAAATGCAATTAATTAATGGGTTTTTTACTGTGAAAGACAAGGCCAAAAAAAAGTTAAATCAGCTTAAATCATGCCCAAACACCATTCATTATTGAATAGATATCCTATGTTAGTACCACTCACTAATCTTTAAAAGTTCCCCTCTCCTTGCTCTCTTCCCCCAACATCAGAAGTTTAAATATTCTAGCAACTGAAAAGGAACAATACCTACCTCTCTTCATCCAAAGGCACAGGTTTTCCATTATCAGCTACAAACATGTCATGCGTTCTCTTCAATGACCTGAACACAAGTGTGTGCACAGAATGTTTCTGTACCTCCTAGAAAGAAAGAACAGAATCACATACCTAGCTACAAACTACACGTATCATAACCCAAATTAAAGTCAAATTAGTTATATACTTTACATGTTTAAATATGTAAAAAGCTCTGTACCACTCACCACAGCTATTTGTAGCAAGCTATAGGAGTCAAGTTCAGAGAAGTAGAGGAAACTCCACATTGGCCAGAGCCCCCGGTATACCAGTAAGGGATGCCTGAGCTTAGTCATTTATTCAGTAAATATTTACTGAGCTCCCACTACGTGTCTGGCAGGTACTGGACTAGAAGCTAGCAAAAGAATGATGAAAAGGCAGCCATGGTCCCAGTGCTCAAGAGAAAACAAAAATAGGCAACACATTTTAGTAAGTGCTAGGAAGGAAACAAGCAAGGGGCTGGGGCAGAGAAAGAATTTAGGATAATTAAGAAAGATCTCTCTGGTATTAGTTAAGAAGAGAGGTAGCCTTGTGCACAGGAGGGGAAGAACAATCCAGGCAGAGAGAAAATGCCAGGTACACAGAACAATGAAGCAGGAGCTCCAAGAGAACTGTGTATGCTCCGTAGGAAGGTGGACTGTGATGCTGAAATGAGGTTCCAAAGGTAGACAAAGTCATCAGATTAAGAATTTTTTAAAAAATCTCTGCAGTAGTCTACACTTTTGCTCTAATAACATCGGGTCAAAAAAGGCTTTTAAGCCGAAGAAACTGTGGAGGGGGGAGAGTGTAACTAAAATGGAAGCGAGAACACCAGAAGGAAGCTAATGCACTGGTCCAGACAAAAGATGATGCTCGTCTGAATTAAGGGGAAGACAGTGGATATGGACAAGAATCAAGAAATATTCCTGAGATACAATGGACAAGGCTGGCTAACAGAACTGATGCAAAACTTCACAATGGCAGGTTGTCCTGGGGAAGAGCTGAAGGAAGGCACAAAGTTAACACCAGAGAGGGCTGCCAGTCTTTTAGGGCACACAACCATGGGCGCTATTCTGCAGACGGTGAATTCAACGCATCCAGAAGCACTGCCGAGTTCCAGGGTAAATAAGAACTGAGAAATTCTCTCAGGCGTCTCTCCCGGGAGTAACTTCCAGCTAGCGCTCCCATCCGGCCTCTCTCTAGCCCAGAAAAGCTTACGAGACTACCCGGCCTCGGCCAGAGAGCCTCCCTTCGCAGGCTCTCCTCTCCCCAAACGCCAAACACCCTCGTTCTCCCGCGTCAGCCGCCAAAGAAACACATTCCAGATGTGAACGACCCCTCAGGGCCCAAGTGTCACTTTACCTCGACCATGATGCTGCCGTACAACGCGCCGCTCCAAAAGACAAGAAACGCTAGTTCGCAACACAGAAACCGCTGCCACAACTGTGCAGTCCCTTCCGGAATCGACCGCCCTGGCACCGGATGTGACGCAATCCGCGCATGCGTACTGGTCGCCCGACGGCCTTCTGGGACCCAGGAGCGGGCCTTTTCCTTCGGGGGCGTGGCCTTGGCCCCGAGGTCGGAGGCGCTTAGTACCTCGTAACGTAAGGGTCTCACTCGCATCTCCGTAGAAGTCTTGAAATGGCATTTTCTGCCTTATTGTAAGACTTCAGTAGTTTGATTTAGCGATATGGTTGTTTGCGCTGTATTTCCAGAAGTTTAATTTTTTTCTTTTTTTTTCCAGCGAACCTAAGGAACCAGTTCTAGGAAGGGTCTGGAGCGAGCGAATCCCGGTCCTCCCTAAAACTTAAATGGTCCTGTCCTTTTGGGGCTCATCTCTGTGATTTACGCCGCCTGCTTCCACTACTTGGCCAAACTTGTCTGGAAGCATTTTGACGCCTTTGTAGCCTTAGCTCCTAAAAGCAATTCCACTTAGGCTGTTCAGTTAACACTTGTTGAGGGAATATTGTCGAATATTGCAAAGTTTGAGAAAGTTGGCATAGATTTTTGGTTTAGCATTATATAGCAAGTCCCCATATTTATTTTACGCTTTGTAGATTTTTTTTTTTAATATTTCAAAACTGCATAATTTTTGCTCGTCTCCTAGTTGTCTGGTAATTAATGTGGCGCCAACAATGCCAGGGTACAGCTTTTCAAAGCTGGTGGAAGAAAGACGCGACTGCAGAGTTGAGCCATTTTTATTTATTTACATCTTGGTGCCTAAATTTCGGTATTTTATCTTGTTTTTTTCCTCAGGTAAAATGCAGTTTTCTGTCAATCCTGCTCCATTACTTTTCTATGTAAAAAGAAAGATTGATGGAGATGGACACTTGTAAACTTGATAAACATTTCACTGGCCTTGCTTGTTCCTTAACCTAATCAATTCCACTGATCTACCCAGAGCATACAGCCCATTCTTTGAAAGGGGGAAAATATCTTACCAAAAGTATAGCAATATGAATTGATAATCTCATTAGAAATTCATTGGTTTTTAATTAATCAAACATTAAGGTCATGTTTCTACTTGAAAATACAATCATCTTTGAATTTGAGTGTGAGTTTGGTCTATGAATTAATCTTCTGTAACAGTGGCCACTGGTGGTAGAACTTGCAAAGAAATTGTGTAATTGTAAAAATATATACGAGGTAAGAGATATCATTCCCATAGCTAGTAATAGGTATACAAAAATATGATTTTAAAAGGCAATAAAATTATGGAAATATATGCAATATTCTGATATATCTATGGCAATGTAATAACTGCCTAGTTGGGCCTATTTACATGTTAGTCATCCTGGAAAAGTTTTATAAACCCAGGCTCATAATAAATTGTAATAGCTAAGGTAAATTGCACTAGATTATCCTTCTTTTAAAAAGCTCTGTTGAATCTATAGAATTATATTACCCACCTTAAAGTTTTATATAGACAAATAGAGCTCAGTGACCCACTTATGTAGTTCATGGATCTATGAATTACCTATGTTGCATGCAAATTTTATATTTATATCAGAACCTGGGTTTTGTGTTCTTTTCAAAACAAACCATAGATTTCTTTGGATTCATGAAAAGATGTAGGACCCAGGAAAGGTCTAGATAGAATCTCTATCCTGGTGGACACCCAGGGATGCCTTATTTGAGCAGTAGGGGTCACTGCTGCTCTTTATAATGACCGGAGGATTTACCCTCCTAAGGCTTTTCTCTAGTCATTATAAGGATAAGAGTTCACCACCTAAATTATGATGAATAATTTATTAATGTAAATATGAAGTCTCTGCAAAACCAATAGTACAAATTTTAAGGAAGCTCTTCTCTATATTACTTAATCTAGTTTTCTAACTCACCAGTATATGAGATCCCTTCCTTCTCTTCAGATACTTTTGTCCTTTGCCCTGAAATACTGAAAGGACACAGGAGTATAGATTTCAGTGTCCTTTTCATCTCTTCATCAGATTTTTTATTGGAAATGTTTTCTGATTTTATACTCATAAAAAGGTGGATATTATTTCTTCTTGTTTCTCTCAGTTTAGAAGTTTAAATATATAATCTCTGTAGACACTACTCTCTTTACATACAATATTCTTTAGACTCATTTGACGCAATAGGTCCTTTTCCTGTGAATTTCAGATTTGTATTTCTTCACTAATTCAAAAGGGAGATAAGGTGGATAAGGTGGTTACCAGTTCTTGTTTAATTTATAAGGTCAGAACCAGTTAAAACGAATACTTGGACGTTTCTTCCCGGAGTTCAGTTTTCGTTTATTACAATACTGAGAATGGGCCCAAGCGCTGAGGGAGTGTTAGCAAGTGATTTCTAGTAACAGAGTTAAGAGGAAAGCTTCTGGGATCATCGGAAACAGTGAGGGAGTTATTCTGATCAATGCCTGGAAAGGCCTGGTACCTAATTAAGCTGCACTGTCAGTTATAAATATCTTAGCAAGGGGTGTATATGTGTGACAGAGAAAGAAGGGAAGTGCTGCTTATCACAGTTTTTGTTCCTACTGTGTGAAGTCCTATCTAATGTCACAAAAACAAGTGCCAAATTGAATATGATCACGACTCATATTTTTTTTCTTATGCTTCTACTTTGCAAAAATGTGTGAGTGTCATTGCTTATAGCGAAAAAAAAATAGCAATGTGACATTTCCAGATTTCTCAGCTGAGTTCATATGTTAACATGTTTGATGGTAATATTTATTTAATTATCTGTGTTCCCCAATAGACATAGGGGTGATGGTGTGATACTCATTATCACACACCCAGTATTTGGATAACTTGCAACTGGTAAGACTTGCAGTGTTTGTTGAATGATTGAATAAGTAAGGTATTAAGTTTTAGACACTTAAATGTGGGGATGGAAGGCACTGAGACCTTAATTTTGATGTGGGGTTGCAGGTATCAAGTATTGTTTATCATTGCATGTGTATATTATGTGCTTACTCCTGAAAAGATGCACTATTTCAACAATTTAATCTTAACCTTTTCTGTATGAAAGGCAGAGAACTGCTTGTATGAGGACAGTCTTTCTGATCATTTTAAGTTTTATGAAAATGAATTATTCTCCACTATATTTAGGTAAGTTAGTATAAAATATTATCTAGTTTATATAGTTCTGACATTAAACTAAAAGGTATTGATTTATTTGTAAAAATATATTCTTTTTCAAAAATGGGTTTAGTTGGCAGAAAAACTTCTTTACATCAATAATGAAGAAGATAATGCATTTTTGGTTGTTTCAATATTTTCTTACTATAATTTAGGCATTTTAAAGCTTTCTTTTAAAAGTAAACTATCAAAAACTAGCATTATTTTTATGGATAAACTTTAAAAACTTACCTTCATCACAAAACAAAAATTCCTGCTATTGCTATTATTATCCACACTTATTTTTTTCCTGAAAATATTAGTCACGTAGTTAGACAAAAAAGGAAATGTATGTGTAATATGGGAAATAATGAAGTAAAACTATCTGTATTTGCAAATGGTATGATCGTATACCTAAACAAACAAACAAGAAGTCAACTGGAAAAGCTGTTGGAAACAACAAGAGAATTCACTGAGACCAGAGTACAAAGTAGTAGTCAAAAAATCAATAGCTTTCATATATATACAGTTAGAATGTAATGGGGGAAATAATCTTATTTATAACAGCAATAAATGAAAATGTGCAAGACCTAGATAAATATTTAAGGGACACACCACCCTAAAAAGATTTGAATCAAGGAAAATGGACAGTTATTCTTGCATTGGAAAAGTCAAAATTATAAATGTCTGCTATGTCATTAATCTAATCCCGAGGACATTTTATGGAAAATACTTTTAATTCAAGAAATAGTTATTAAATAATGAAAGATTTTTTAAATAAATGTTACTAAAACATTCCAAAGTAAAATTTAACTTTTTATTTTCTACAGATTTTACTGCTGGTATTATATACTTTAGGCATAAAAACCTATAGTAATTTATTGCATTGTTTGAACACAGCTTTTCCTTCTAATGTGAAATGTATGCTTACAAAATAGTTTGATTCCTAAAAATTTGATTTTAATTTAATTTTAATTCAGCAAACTCCAGAAGCCATTTCAGCTGAACTTACCAAAAGATGGTCAAGTTTAGAGGTTTTGATTACTTCTGTTGCCAAGGTTGGTAGGCTCTCTCTCTGGAATGCTGCGACAAATGTGACATCGGGTCAGTCAACCCAATTCCTTGCTTATTTCCTTCGAAAACATTAAATTGGGGGAGATAAGCTGATAGGTCTAGTTTAGGGAGGAAGTCTACCACCAGCTCAAGTGTCTAGCTAGAGGGTCAGGGTATCACTATGCTAATAGGACCACTGGATCCCTATGTTTCAAGAGTTGTTCCAGGCGAAGGGATCAGCACTCTAAAGGGTATCCATTATAGCCTTGTGGTTCTGAGTATCAATGTGACAGGAGCAGAAGAGCATCTCTGTCTTTTCTCTGGCTCTTATGATTGGCATGGGGTGAAGAAAATGTGCTGGTTTTCCCCCTATTCAGCCATGCTGTATACCAGCTTCCTCCAGGAAAGCAAACTGATAAATTTCAAGTCAATAGAGTTGATATACAATATTATATTAGTTTCAGGTGTACAACATAGTGATTCTACAATTATATATATGTTATTATATATATATATATATAAAATATATAACTTTGTACAAGATACAGTGTGGGCTCCCACTCTTCTTCCCTGCAATATGCTTTCCTATTGCAAATGACTAACCAATTACAAGTGTCATTGCAATATTGGTCTCAGGCTTGCCCATCAAAGCTCTGGTCCAAGTTAGCCTGCAGCTCTTGAGTATTAATTTCCTTTTGGATAGTGGTTCTCAAACTGTAGCTCAGAATAAGACAAGAAAAATAGACACTAACAATGATTTAGTATAGTTTCTCAAATGCTATGGCTGTGTAGACAAAGAGAATTATTTTATTCATTTAATCATTTACTCTTTCATACATTCATAAACTTGTTCCACAGATATTTATAAAATACCTACCATGTGCCAAGTATGTCACATAAACCATATAGCTATTCAAAGAATAACTGAATAAGTTTCAATAAGTTTCAAGCCCAAAAGCCTTGTCCTTTCGAGTCCATTTTCCCTCTGAGGAGGGTTAGGTCCCTAAGTAACTATTCCCAAAGCATCACCTTTCCATGACTTAGGCTCATTGCATGTTATTACAAGTAGTTCTTATTTTCTGTCTTCCACTGTAGACATAAAGCTTCATGATTAGAGGGCACATGTGTATCTTGTAACATCACCAAAATATCTTGGGCTCCTAGTGTACTACTTCCCACATAGTAAGTGCTTTATAAATATTCAATGAACACAAATTGCCTTGTGTTCTATAGACCAGGCCTGACATGAATTGTAGAGGTATCAACAAGTGCATTGACAATCAGCGCCCACACGGCTGCCCCTCATGCCAGAGAGCTGCTGGGCGGGACAGATCATCTGTAATCTCTGTCACTGATTTACTGCCCTTGACTTATGTAACAGTATCAGAATGGGAAGAACACTGCACTATTGACCTGAAAATATAACTGAACAAATAGTACTCCCTTCCTCCTCCACCAATAACATCAACATTTTTTAAAATTTAAGTATTTTTATAATCAGAATATCTGCAAATATATTTTTTCTCTTTGAAAATAATGGTAGTTTACTTTGTAATATCAGGTACTTTAGAATGTTAGTGTAGCTGTATGTAACTCAGTAGGAAAAAATACCTAACAAGAACTGGAATTTTAAAAACTGGCAGTTATTATTACTGGATTAGTCATGCCTTTCCCATGAATAAGAATAGTCACACCCACACCCATATATTCTTAGCAAATAAAGGCTAAGAATGAGTGAGCTGGTCTGAGACCGTATAGCCCCAAGACATGGGCTGGCCAAAATAACAACAACAACAAAAATACTGGTAAATTCTTTATGTTTATATTTTGTGGTGCAGTATGGCATAATGGGCAGAGAGCATGGACTATAGGCTCAGACAGTCCTGGGTTGAGTCCTGGTTCCTGTGTTTACTACGTGAATGCCTTGGGTAGTTTGCTTAACCTCTCAGAGCCTCAATTTCATCATCAAGGAACTTAGTGGTTTTAAGAATTAAGTGCAATAAATGATCATCAGGAATTGGCTTGTGAGGCATGTTTCAGGGAAACGTAGTTCACTCATTCACTCTCCAAGTTTTTATTGAATGCCTGCTATGTTAGTCTTGCTCTCAAATGTGTCCCCGGCGTCTAAGCATACTACTGATCACATAGGAGGCTTTCAAGAACTATTTGTGAAATGAACATTAAGTCTCTGCTCCTATGGAACATAACATTCTAGTAGTTTCTGTCCTCCATCTTCCTACTGATGATGGCAGGAATGCCAGTTAGATAGAAAAAGGTGAGAATTTAAAGGCATTTTCATTTTAATGTTGTACAAGATTCTTTTAAATACCAGAAGAAACTTGAAAATCAACAAACTTCTGAAAATCAAATAACGGTTCTATTGTTAGTTTCAGTGCTTGAAAATGAAGTAGTAGTCTGATAATGTTACCTTAAAAGAAAAAAAAAAGTTTTAGTCTTCTTATCAGATAGTTTTTTCAAATCAGCAAGAATCTGACATCATTAACACAAGATCCTGTCCAGATTACTAAAATGAGCTTTACCTTAGTCACATTTCAAAGATAAATGTTCTTGCATCTTTTTTTAAATTAATACACACATATATTTGCTTTTATGGTCAGATGTGTATTCTTCTAAGAAAAATTAAAACTAAGTTACTCTTAAAATACTCAGTACTGATAAAAGGTATACAAATTTGAAAAAATCCAGTGAGGTATTTTACTTAATTTAAACTCAATACTTTGCTTCTCTAAATTTGAGTTAAAAGAATTTGGGGATTCGATCTCTGCTGCTCAGAGAAGAAAGAAATTTAGTGGGTCTCATACCATTATCAAGAGTCTGCTTCCAAGCATGATTTATAGAAGAAGGGATTAAGATGTACAAATTTGCATTATAAACTAAACCATGAGGATGAAAATTACAGTGTAGGGAATCGAGTCGATAATATTGTAATGACTGTATGGTGACAAGGGGTTTCCTCAGTGAGCATTTCCTAACATATATGTAAATGTAGAATCACTATGTTGTACACCTGAAACTAATATAATATTGTATATCAACTCTATTTCAATTAAAAACATACTCTCCTGATTTAAACCTGAATAACCTGGTATCTTGCAAAGAATTATTTTTTAAATGTCACAAGAATGTTTTACTTTCTGTACTAAACACACACACACATACACATGCACACACAGAAAATGCTATAAAGCAGCACACTTTCTGGGATTTGTGTTGTTGGCTTTGAGTTCCCCATTGGTTCTTGTAGGAGTTGGTAATCCTGATTGCAACAAATAGATAAAAAGATGAGGCAGGGATTTTGTGGTTTACAGGAAACAATGATAGGAAATGGACCAAGTAGTGTCTGAGCCTCTATTTGAAATAGATGTATGAAGGCTTCACTCATGGTGAAATAACATTGTCTTTATAAGCAATATAATATACAATATAATATATAATGTAATATAAAAATAAAATGTTAATTATGTGTCCAATCACAATAATAATGATTTTGATTTAGGAATCTGTGCTGTCTTATTTTAACAGTATTTAGAATTTTTTTGAACACATATTACTGAAGGACAAACTGTGGAAAGAAATGAGAAGTTGACATTTTTCTTTTGATATTTGTCTATCAGAGTATAAGGCATGAGTTGTAAATTTCCTGTTCTGATTAAGGTCTAAAAGAAAGGATAAATACACGGTGATATAACATTATTCTTAATATATAGGCCTCCTAAAGCTCAATTATATGATTGCCTTAAAGCATAAACATTTGTGCTATACTTTTTGTGAATACACAGTTTTAGTGGATTCTTTGTGAGTAGGTCCAGAATTTTGTGCTTAGATGAGAAATGTTTATTTCTTCACACGTTCCCTGTGAGCCTGAGCAGCATCTACACTAATTTACTGGAAAAGTGATACACATTTCCTTGAGGAATGTCCTAGTTTTCCCTCATATTATCCAATTAAGAACTGTGGTGTTTCTAAATTCAGCCAACACAGAATAGTTGTATGACAAGTAAATAAGTCTTGCTGGGAATATGTTGCTTAAGTGATGAAATGGTTCAGCCAACAAGTGAGCCAAAAGATTAAATATTAACAAAGGAAGGTACTGTTTCTAAAGTGATACGTAACAAAGGACTCAGCTATATATAGGATTGAAGATATCTCAGTGAAGTCCATAAGCAAAGGATGGTCTCTTGGAACCTCCAAAAACTTAAAATCATGAAGAATCTGTTATTGCTACTGTTGTGTGTTGTTATTGTTAAGTCGCAAGATCAACTTTATGACGATTTGGTGATTATTTTAAACTTATTATATTATTACTAATATTATTAATATAAAATATAACAATGTAATCATATGAATATTTTAATGATGTTAACCTTGATTTTAGTTATGAAATTGAATTGTTAATCTCAGGGACCCATTTATTTAAAGATGTTACATAGTATTTCTTGCAGAAAAACAAAATAATAATTTCTTATTTTCTTGTTTCTTACCTTTGTTTTCCCAGGATGAAGGAGACAGAGCTGTGGTAAGATTGTTTTTCTCACTTGTTATCCTAAGTACTGCGATTTTTATTTAATTCTAGCAATATGTTATTACAATTATGAGGACAAATCTGAGAATTTTGCAGACTATAAAATAATGAAAAAGCAGTATTTTAAGAGAAAAACTGTGATGGATTACTCTTTGGTGAAGAAGAGTAATATATAGCTCCTGAAATTACTGGTGACTTATGAATGAAAATTCTAAACCAATCTAAAAGCAGAATAGACCAAGTACAGTGATAGAAAATGAAATAATTGGGTTTCTTCAAGTGAGAAAATCTAAATCATAAGTAGTATTTATTGTTATTATTAATAGTTATGAAACACATAGCTCAGTATAATTTATTCATTTGTGGAACAGTTTTACCTCAACTACTATCTTTGCTGATTTATTTGTCTTGGTTTGAAGATAACAAAAATACAGAATTGCATTTAGGGAGATAAATACTTAGAGGATTTTGATTTTATTCTCAAATGAATCATGATCAGATTTCTTGTCTGTAACATAGTCTGTCACATAGAAATTAGAGTATATAATAATACTTAAAGGAAGTGATTTGTTCAGATCATTTGTTGAATTTGAAGGGAACCTAAGTTGTTTTAATTATCAAACCATACAGATAAAAAGATGATTGTCTGGCTAATTGCATTAGGTAAGAAGAATGTAAAGAATGTGTAAGAGTAAACTTTTGTAAACACTTGGCTAAGCACTTTTACATTTCTACTTACCAGCTAATCCTTACAGAGATAGTTTACTAGTTTAGCTCCCAAATAGATTTTCTAGTTTTTGGTTTTTTTTTTAATTTCCCTAAGTGATCTTCACGAACCTAAATATCCATAGAATTTCTTTACATATTTTAAATTTCCCTTTCTCTGGTAAAGCTAGACCATCAATGCCACCTCTCTAAAGGCACTCTAATGAAATAGAAAGAAAATATTTTCTTCTATTATAATTTGATTTGCAATAAAAGGAAAGCCACATTTCATAAAATTTCTGGTAGAATAGACCAGGACCACATAAAATATATATATATATCCCTCCCCCCAAATCCTCACACATACCCCAATACTATAGTGTTTAAGTGGGGAGATCAGGAGCCAAATTGCCTGATTGAAAGACTAACATTGTCACTAAATGTTAAATATTATTATAACATAATGAATACATGACATTAAAATTCAAAACAGAGTCATTGTATGACTTCTGGGCTCTCAGAATGGCTGGAGAGTTTAGCCTCTGCCTCACATCTAGTTATTTGTTAATTTGTAACTAGTATAATTTTTTAAAAGTGTGACTGCTGACCAAGGCCAAATGACAATGCATTTAATCCCAGCCAACATTTTTGTATTGCACCGCATATTTTCTACTTCAGTATCTTTTAATGTAGTACTTTTAAATTTAACAAATAATTTTAACCACGTACCTTGAGAATTATTTTAGATAGGAGAAAATTATGCTGTTTGATAAGGAAATCATGTAGGAAATTTCAGGAGAATGGTTTAAAAAATAATTTTGTGGGTATAAAATAAGAATAAGATTGCAGGGGTGCCTGGATGGCTCAGTGGGTCAAGCCTCTGTCTTCTGCTCAGGTCTTGATCTCAGGGTCCTGGGATTGAGCCCCACATTGAACCTCGCATCGGGCTCTCTGCTCAGCAGGGAGCCTGCTTCCCCTTCTCTCTCTGCCTGCCTTTCTGCCTATTTGTGATCTCTGTCTGTCAAATAAATAAATAAAAATATTTTAAAAAAGAATAATATTGGAATTAGTAGCAGAGAAGCCTTTTGAACTGTAGTATCTATTATGTTTTATTGTAATAGAAATAGTGAGTATTTACTGTATACCAGCTGCTCTTCAGGGGGCATCACATGCAAAGTCGTTTAGCCCTTACCTTACAATCATTTTATACAACAGATACAGTTATTATCCCTATTTTACAGATAAGGAAACTGGAGCACAGATATCAGAACTTGTACATGATCTTGTAACTAACTAGTAAGTGGTAGGGTCAAGATTTGAATCCAAGCAGCCTGGCTCCAGAGTACCTTATTCCTCTTCAAACATGCTAGAGTCAAAGATTGTCTTATTACAAATAAATCCCAAGTAAGTTTCACTTTGAATAAATCTGTATTGCCTCTCAAATATTGTTATATAGGAGTTAGGCAAAATAATCAATTCATAAAAACTGAAAGTGGGAAAATAAGGACCAGTGGTTACAGGAAATTAGTAATCTGGGTGGCTTGAGAATATTTATTCATCCTGACAGTGTAGATGCCTTACTATTTGATGTATTCCATTGAATAGGTATCAGGAATCTAAGGTCCTTACTATTCACAATCTGGTGCAGCTTTATTTTAAAGCTTTTTGTAAAAACAAAACAAAGACAACAAAACAAAACAACTCCCTCTGGGACTATAGCTTTTCATGCAGTTTTTCTGTCTGTTGTTACCGAAGAGACCTAAGCAGCCTATTGATATACCAACAATGACTAGCCATTTGATGGACCTTAAGGAAACCATTAATCGTGTGATAACCTAAATTGTAAATTGAGTGTATTGGAATATTTACATGTCAAATCTCTGCTAACACTTTACGTTTTATTTCTGCCTGGTTCCCTGAAGGCCACTGTGGGTGCACGTGGTCACCGGCCACGTGACAAGAAGAGGGAAGAGGCTCCCAGCCTGAGACCTGCTCCACCTCCCATCAGTGGAGGTGGCTATCAGCCTCGACCAATCAAAAAAGCAGCAGGCCAAAAGAAAGTAGAAAGAAAGGCCCCTGATGCTGGGGGCTGTCTTCATGCTGACCCAGACCTGGTGGGTATACACTGATGTTTCTCGTGATGATGGGTCTCCCATGCAGAGAATGCCTATCTTCCTCATGGCCTCCTAATGTTTCCTTGAATCACATCATCATCATTATTTTGCTTCTTTTTTTTTTTTTGGAAATAACTACAAAACTTGTTGGGGCTTGGGTTAAGAGTTCCTTCCTAGTCTCCTTTAGTCTGAGCCTAGGATTGTAAAAATTGTTCTTAATTTTGTATTTTGCCCTCCTCAATTGTTCAGGTGGTAAAATTTTCATAGTCCAGTTATATTTATTCTATGGTAAGGACTAATTTTAATCTTCACTGTTGTACTATTTTCACAAATACCCATAATCTGAATCCTTTATCTAATGCCTGCTCTCTTCTTTGTTTGCAGGGAGTGTTGTGTCCTACAGGATGTCAGTTGCAAGATACTTTGGTAAAACAGGAAAGGCCAATCAGAAAAAGTATAGAAGAGTTAAATAACAATGTGGAGTCTGTGTCCCAGTCCTCTTCTAGCACCTTTCAGTATATAACTCTGCTAAAAGAGATGTGGAAAAACAGGCATAAACAAATACGAGGTAGATATCCTGTGTTTTATGTTTGCTACTACTATAAAATTAGAATGTCTTGAACTGCCATGGGAATGCGTAATTCTGGGAGGATCAGCATTTTTAGATTAACCTTAATAGCATCCTACTGCTTTCAGTATGAGCCTGATTACCCTAAGGCTCTCACTTAGCCACCTTTACCTGCAGTTTGCCATATAAACACTATTCAGCACTTCTCAGCTAGAATCATTTTCGATCAAATATTTACCATAAGCCCTTGTTTTCATTCTATAAGAAATTTGTGAATCAGAAGACAATATTTAGAGTCAAATTTAGCATTTATAGATTTAATACTTCTGGTTTTGAATATAAGAGGATAATCTATGATGTACTCAATTGTGTTGCAAATACCACTACCAGATCTCTGAATCTTGAAATCTGAATGTTGAGTGTTATTGGCTGGGTGGTTAGGAATCAGCTAGTGAGTAAGCGTGGCATAGACATCTCAGTGAGTAGCTTATCCTAATTTGGATATTTTTAAAGGTATTATGACACTCTTCTTGCAAATTTCAAGGCTCTACTATACTCTTATGAGATGAGTAAGGAGTAAGTAAATCAAGTGTATCCAATCCATACATGTTGAAATTCTGAGATGGAAGGCCTAAACACTGCTTTCTCCTCTTTTCCTCACCAGAGAAATAAAGAACATTTTGTTTTTATTATTAGGCATAATTTTGGCTTACACCTAAGGTAAATTACTAGTATAGTAGCTAGACTTTATGTTAACTTGTAGATGTCAAGGGTGAAATGATTTTCTCTCGTACAATTACATATCATGATTGCCTGACAGTAGCTCTGTGTCTATTAACTTATTCTCAGAAAATCAAAGTCACAACTGTATGGTTGAATACCTATAGTTTTTTAATTGGAGAAAATGCTTACCATTCCTTCATAATTTAATTTTCCAGATAATGAAAATGCAATAAATGAGTACTCCTCAGAGCTGGAAAAGCACCAATTATATATAGATGAAACTGTGAATAGTAATGTCCCAACTAACCTTCGTGTGCTCCGTTCAATCCTGGAAAACTTGAGAAGCAAAATACAAAAATTAGAATCAGATGTGTCCGCTCAGATGGAATACTGCCGCACCCCATGCACAGTCAGTTGCAATATTCCTGTGGTGTCTGGCAAAGGTAAGTAGTTAATAAACATATTTCTAGAGGGTTCCAGAATAAATAGTCTCTAAAAATAAGAGAACTTCAAAAAGCTTAGTGGCTCTTCCCCAACCAACCCTAATGACAAAAGAGCACATCATGAAGATATCCCTAGCTTGCTGTGTTCTGACTTAGTCTAATGTATTTGCCAGTTTTTGATGAATAGGATATAATGTAATGATGGTGATAGCTCCACCTAGCTAATGCACTTATTTGCTTGGATAGGTGGCAGAAGCACGGCGGGGGAGGGGGGAATAGGAGTTTCTCCATCCCTTGTGTTCTGGCAGGTTATATATATCTTAGGACATAAAAGGTGAAGAAGGGCTTGTTTCATCCCCTCGGGAAATAGAACTCAAAGCTGAGTCTGATTTTCAGTAAAAAGATGATTCAGTTTCTATAATTTATTCTCAAATGTCTAGAATAAAACATTCCTCAGTAACCTGTGTTATAAAATTGATGACTAAAGACCAAAGAGTTATATTGTAGTTCCCTGAATATATGTTATCTTATGTTTGCAGAATGTGAGGAAATTATCAGGAAGGGAGGTGAAACATCTGAAATGTATCTCATTCAGCCTCTCAGTTCTATCACACCATACAGAGTATACTGTGATATGACCACAGAGAGTGGAGGTAAGTATTTGATAGTTGTTCACCTATTATGCTGTAATTATTTTGATACCATAGAATGCCAAGAAATAAGACCCAGCTTTAACATACCAACAATGAGCCATTTGACTTGGAACTTAACCTGATATTTAAAAAGTTATAAAATATCTGTGATTCACAGTTTGGGGTAAGATAAAGCACTTGAGGTCTCTAAAGATTTTAAGTTTTCCTTTCATATTTATTTCCTTATTGTATCCATTTTGAAGCACCAAATAAATTATTTAGAGCATAAAATAAATTAAATAGGTGAGAAATTCATACATTCTTTCCAAAGTTAGATTATTTGTTGTTTATATGTGCCTTTTTTTTTTTTTCCTTTCAACCAAAGGATGGACAGTAATTCAGAACCGTCAAGATGGTAGTGTTGACTTTGGCAGGAAATGGGATCCATATAAACAAGGATTTGGAAATATTGCAACCAATGCTGATGGGAAAAAATACTGTGGTCTACCAGGTAAAAACTGGGAGTACAAAATAAATCATCATGTTGAAAAATTTTTTAAATTTCCCTTTAAAAACCATAGTGCTGGGAGTGTGCTTTTAGGAGGCTAAGAAGAGTTTATAAAAAGATTGTAAAAATGAGGGGCGCCTGGGTAGCTCAGTGGGTTAAGCCGCTGCCTTCGGCTCAGGTCATGATCTCAGAGTCCTGGGATCGAGTCCTGCATCGGGCTTTCCGCTCAGCGGGGAGCCTGCTTCCCTCTCTCTCTCTCTGCCTGCCTCTCCGTCTACTTGTGATTTCTCTCTGTCAAATAAATAAATAAAATCTTTAAAAAAAATTAAAAAAAAATAAAAATAAAAAGATTGTAAAAATGAAAGATAATGGAAGGAAGACTGTTTTTTATTTCCAAAGGTGCTACTTTTGATGAGGTTTTATTTTATTTTTCCTTTAGGGGAGTATTGGCTTGGAAATGATAAAATTAGCCAGCTTACCAACATGGGACCCACAGAACTTTTGATCGAAATGGAAGACTGGAAAGGCGACAAGGTAAAGGCCCTTTATGGAGGATTCACTGTACAGAATGAGGCCAACAAATACCAACTCTCCGTGAGCAAATATAAGGGAACAGCTGGCAATGCACTCATAGAAGGAGCTTCTCAACTGGTTGGAGAGAATCAAACTATGACCATTCACAACAGCATGTACTTCAGCACATACGACAGGGATAATGATGGCTGGTATGTAAGATGTCTTTTCCCCTGCTTTAAAAGCCACCACTAATGTTGTGATTGGGATCCTTAATGGTGGCTCATGTTATTGATAACTATCATTTCTTAGGTGCTTCCTGGGCCTTAGCCACCATACTAAGCTTCTCATGTGTTATTCTAAACCATTTCTTCTATAAGGTTGTCATTATTATCCTCACTTGACAGATGAAGTTTAAAGAGACAAAGTAACTTACTCAAAGTCATAACAACGATAAAAGATGGACCTGGAACTAGAGCACGGTTACCTTCTGAGTAGTGAGCATTTAGATAAGTTTCTCTAGCTCTATATCATTATGTGTATATTGGGACCTTAATTTTGTTTTCCAGGGTTCTCTAACACTAAGGGAGCTAAAATGTAACATGACAACATGACGGTTTAAAGAAACAAATGCAGATGAACTCATCACCAGGCCCAGTTCTCTCTCTTTCTTGCTATAGGGCAGAGAAGGCCTTTTGTGTTTTAATTTGATTTTACTTAGAAAACCAGAGTGAAAGAATACTGTGCGCCCAGCACTCTTCTGTGGGTATTTTGCAAAAGAATAAACTCAACAGTACTGCAGTTCTAACCCCAAACATTTCCTTTCAGGATAACTGCAGATCCCAGAAAACAGTGTTCTAAAGAAGATGGTGGTGGATGGTGGTATAATAGATGTCATGCAGCCAATCCAAATGGCAGATACTACTGGGGTGGACATTACAGCTGGGACATGGCGAAACATGGCACAGATGATGGAGTGGTATGGATGAATTGGAAGGGGTCCTGGTATTCAATGAAGAAGATGTCTATGAAGATCAGACCCTTCTTCCCACGGCAATAACCCCCAAACATAAATTTTTATTCTTCTATATATAACACATTTTTGTATATTATGTCATTGGAATATTCTTTCACACATTATATCCCTCTAAAACTATCAAAAGGTTGTGAGTGTGACTTTTTGGGAAGAGTTTAGGCTAAACGATATTAAAAATGGCACATGAGTTTCTTTTGTATTATTCATTTGTATTATCTCATTGAGAACTAACTGAAACAATAATTGTAGACAGTTTCATCATTTCAGTTTCAGTTGATTTTAGAAAGTTTCAAATTAGGAAGAGGAATTTTCTGTCCTTGTTCAAAAGTCTGCTTTAAAGGTTGTTTATTTATGTAAGATCTCTCACACACACACAAATCTTTCGAAAAAGTTTATTAATTAAACCAGTCTCTATTACAATAAATTAACGTATTCTTATTTTGTAACCCATATGACCAACGAGTTAAGCTTTGAACTTGTGAGAAAAGAGGAATGATCACAACTTTTAAGTAACTAATAAAGTAGCACTGGACATATGAAGATTCAAAATCTCACTCTGCACCATGGGAAAACCACTACTCTGCCATTTAGCTAGACTTTGGGATCAGAAATCTCAGTAGGACAATGAGGGTCCAGTCTTCATCATTTGTTTTTTTGAGAGGAAGAGTGGGGTAGAAAACAGCAGTTGCCTATTGCCCCTGGAAGTTAAGCCTATTGACTTCAATTGGATTTTTATCTTTTCCATGATAACACCAAAACTAAAGTACTTTTAGTACTTTTACTAAAGTAAAAGTGGGTTTTCTGTTCTTCCTACTTTGCCCCAAGTAATGTGTATATCAATTCAATATTTCCTTTCTCTTCTGTTCTCCCATCATTTCACTCCTACTCCCCTGGGCAACCCTATACCCCCAGACTCTCCCTCCCTAATGTAGCATCATTGCCACTGATTTTCATAGAAACTTATTGTCTCAAAACTCATTCTCTTACCCTTGCATCTGTGCAGAGGTTATTAATTTCTATCATAGAAATGCTGTCACTCTCTTAATTCCTCATTAAATCCAACTTCAATTTTTACCTGGTTTCCCTGCCATAATTTCTGTCTCACCCTTACCTATACTCTGATAATCTGCCATCACATGTATGGTCCTAAAAACCGGACATTCTGACCGAGTTAGTTAGCTTCCTGTTTAATGGTAACTTTTGTTACCTAAATCCTAAACTCCAACTTCCTTAACTGGGAGTGAAATGATTTGCTAGCTGGTCCCAACAATGTCTCCTACCCCCTTCACTATATATCTACATTCTTGTCACAGTAAATTTTCCACCATTCTGGAGAAGGTTAGGCCCTTTTATATGATACTTCCATTGTTAATAGCATCTTTCCCCCAACACTATTTGACAAATTACTGTTCATTTTTAAGCCTCAGTTTAAAGGCAATTTCTCTGTTTTACATACCTTTCTCCTTTAGTACTGATGAGCTCTTACTCATCTTTGATTCCAGAATTATCAGTCTGTCAGTAAATGTGTTTTTCATAAGTTGATAAATATTGGATGACTAAATCCAGTGATTATCAACATCTTAGAGACACCCCCCTTCTTTTGTGTAGAACCCATTTTCCAATAAAGTCACACATGGAAACTTAACACACAAAATACCTGTAAGTAGAACATATGCAGCAAGACTGAGTATAGCAGAGTCACCTGGGGTGGCTCAGATGGTTAAGCCTCTGCATTTGGCTCACGTCATAATCTTAGGATCCTGGGATGGAGCCCCATATCGGGGCTTTCCGCTCAGCAGTGAGTCTGCTTCCTCCTCTCCTTCTGTGATTTCTCTTACTTTTGCTCTTTCTAAAATAAAATAAAATCTTTTTAAAAAGAGAAAGAAAAAAGACTGACTATAGCAAAAGCCCATGGAATCAAGAATGGGAAGAGAGCAGGAACCCAATCCAAGGGCAGTATCCCTCAGACCTTGCTCAACCCCTTAGGGACTCATAGAAGATCTAATGAGCTTAAAATAAAGCCACAGATAACAACAACAAAAAAAATGTTAAAGTAGTCAATCTGATGGTTAATGTGCAAATTGCAGAAACACAGAGACCATTCCTGGATGGTGTGTAATCTAAGTCTGTCTAGAAAGAAGCAAACCTTCTTAAGTTATCATTTGGTAAGAAATCCTACATATCTGATTTGGCCCATTCAAGCACCATAATTTTGAATATAATATAAAGGTAGTGTCCCTGAATTAGAATACATAAAACAATTAAAAAAAACCCTTAACTCATGACTATTATGAAGATAATAAAAAGATTAATTGGAAACTATTTATCCCACACTATGGCATGAAAATCACAATATATTTTATTATATGATTAAGACTGTGTTAAAAAAAAAAAAAGAAACTAGAAAGGATATATGTACTTGGGATGTAATCTTCCAGTTCCTCTGCATTTAGGAACCAAGGAAACCAGCTAACCAATGTGACTAAAGAATTGTCTTTTAAACTGAACACAGAATTTTCCACATGGGACAGAAATGTAGAGTATGTGACATACCACCAACTGCAGTAGCTTAGCTGACATTGTGGTTTAACCATTGCACATCAGACAACATGCATGTTGACTGTATAAAACTGAAGAGTTTATTTCCAATTCAGATATCTCAGTATTAACCCAGATTTATTACATCAGAGGCTCTACATGGGAAAAGCCTCAGAATCTGCATTTTTAAATAGATATCCCCAAGAAACTCTGATCTGTTCCCAAAACATTCTGATCCGATTTGAAGATAGTGAGGTTCCCCGGATTGGTCTTGTTCTGATTCACTAGGTCCAAGAAGCTAGGATTTAGAATGACTAATACAAGCTACATTTGCATTTGGCTGAGACTTCCCTTGTTCTCATATAACCTTTCTTTCACTCCTTTGGTGACCATAAGGCAAGATTGAGGGCAAGTGCTCATCTTTGAAACGATTGTGATTTCATAGGGACCAACCTCTTGAGCTTAAAATTTAACCTGGGTTTAAACAACACAGTCTCCAAGAGCTGGAACTATTATTTCTACTCTGTTGTGTCTGAGCTCATGTGAGTCTCAAGGTTGGACTTTTAGTGTTTTTCCATGTAGAAACACCTTAAAAAGGCTACCTACCATTTTTCCATTGAGCTGAAATTGAGTTCTGTATCTCATCCCTCCCCATACTGAGTCATGTGGCTTGATACTACCTGCTTGGCCTTCCACTGTTGCTCAACTCAGCTCTAAGAGACAATGAGTTGGTGCATAATTACAGCCAAACTAGCAAATGGAATAATATCTGTTCATTTTAACAACATTAATTGTGGTTTTAAGTAATTAAAGTGGTAAACATTATTTGCAGACATTTTGGGAAAAATATAGAAAAGCTTATAATTTCAACACTAACAGGAGAGCAGCTCCCATCCCCATTTATGGGTTTTTTTGTGATTCTGTACATGTGTTAGCACTTGAATTTTTTACATGGTGTCATGGGAATGTTTCCATGTTACTTAATATTTTTCTTTAATATTATTTTCTATAATATTCTTTTTAACGGCTATATAATTTTCCATCATGTGAATGTACTCTAATTTTTGAGCAAGTCCCTGTCACTTTTTAAAATTTAGATTTTTCTGGTATTTTTCTAATAAAGATCATACTGAAGTTAGTATCCTTCTACATAACCTTTTTTTGTATATATAAATAATCTGAATTATGTATAATATATATCGTTATCTACTATTTCTAGAGTAAATTTTTAGAAGCAGAATATCTGGAGGAGACAAAGGGGTTGGCATTCTGAAGATTTTAAAAATATGTATATTGCCAAGTAACTCTCCAGAAAAAATGGTATCGATTTACCTTTGACAGACAGAATTATAGCTGTTTGTTTTTATTTATCTTCTCCCTCACTAATGCTAAATATTGTAATTAAAATTTTGACAGCTGCTTTAACTGTCACATCTTAATTACTGGTGCAAGTAAGAGATTTTTAAAATGTTTAATGACCATTTGTCTATCTTCTTTTGAGAGTTACTTTTCATGTCCTCTCCTACTGCTACTTTTCTATTAGCATAAATAATCTTTTATATGAATTCTTAACCATCCTTTACATATGTAGGATAGCAATCAGGAACATGATATTACCCTCTATTTATTCAAATATTTTATTTCCTAAGTGATTAGACTCAAAGAGTCATATGCTTATACAAATATTTATACATATGCTTATACTGGAGCCAGTACTAACCATTATACCCTTTTCTCTCCTCCCAACCAAGCTGTGGCCAATAGGCAGTAAGTTTTTCGTTTTTTTTTTTTTTTTTTTGACTGAATTATAGTCATTTCCCCTCAAATTTTTTTAGTTTGAAAAGTTCCAGTCTAACCGAGAAATTGCCAGAACAGTTTAATGAATACCTCTATGTCCTTCACCTAGATTCACCAATTGTTTGCTACCTTTGCTTTATCTCTCAAAAGGAGATATTTTAAGCAGTTTTGTAAGAGCTTATGTAGGTCTCTGACCTTGAGGTCATAGACCTATTGTAGACAGAATCAAAGGTGAATTTAGCAAATATTTTTCAGAGTCCTATGTTGCAACCAGCACAAAGCCACCTTCGGCAAAAAGGTGAAGAATAGGCTTACCATCGTTTAGTAACAGAGTATGTCTTAGCTCAAACCTGGCGTGTTATCTTAACGTTTATTGCCTCCATGGTGACGAAGAGTTGCTTTTTCTATGTGAGAATGGAGGACATAATGTCCAGCTTTTGTATAAGAATTTATTTGAATCTCTTCCCCAGGTGCAAATTCCTCACCATATTATTCCCTTCTGTGATGTTTAAGGCCCCTGCCATCCCCATCTCCAGTTAATGAAGGATTGTTCTCCATAAACAAGATTTACAGAGCACTTGAAATTCAATTAAAAACAGGATATAGATTAACAAACATATGAACAAAAAAACCCCATAGGAACAAAGAGATAAAATATGATATCCCCAAAGGGGTTTCTGTGTAAATTTTGTTACCTACAGATGAGCTTTATAATATTTATGGCTACAAAAATCTAGATTTTGCTACTTCTCAAGCTGTTTCAGCAAACAGTAAATGTTATACTACTTGACTCAAGTATAAAAAATATTTAGTTTATGATATTCGCCTTCTGCATGTACTTATTCTTTCAGACTTTTCCAGATACTATTTGAGGTTAGTGAAGTTCCCTGGATGGGCCTTGTTCTGAGTTACCATGTATGCCCCTAGTGTCTGCTAACTAAACTGGAAATGTGTTTTATTGGTTCTAGGGAGAACCCATGACAGAGTATAATTAGGTTAACAATAACACTGGGAAAATAATTAAAATTAAATGTTATGTGTAATACAGTTGACTCTTGAACAATGCAGAGGTTAGTAGTTCAGACCCCCACACAATAGAAAAATCCAAGTTTAACTTCTGACTCCCTAAAAACTTAATTACTAACAGCCTACCGCTCACCAAAACCCTTACTGACAGTATAAACAGTCAATTAGCACATATTTGATATATTATATTGTTATATGCTGTATTTTTACAATAAAATAAGCTGAAGAAAATATTACCAAGAATATAATAAAAAAAAAAGAAAATACATTTACAGTACTGTAAAAGATCTGCATATAAGTGGACCTGCTTAGTCCAAATCAGTATTGTTCAGGAGTCAACTGTACTCTTCCATTCATCTAAAACTATGGTATCATCATCCTAGAACTCATAATAAATGATGTGTGGAACTCACAGGGCTTGAGCCTCTAAGAATATAAGATTTGTGAGCTTCATCCTCAGATGTGCTCTTTATTATCTCATTATTTAACCTTCCTAAACTATTTTCTCACTAGAAAAATCAACCTGTAAAATGTTCTCGTCTTTATTTAACAAACTCTAGTACTCATGGATCAAAAGTATTCTAATAATTTTTCCTGGAAATGTAATACTTTATTCTAAAGGGTTTCCAGAAACTGAAAGTAAACATGTAAACAGAGTACATGAATTGAAATGTGAATAATCTCTTCTAATAAAAATGGAACATGATATCAACAGATATAGAAGAGATTTATGCATTGAGTAGGAGGAGGTTGAACTGGATGACCTTTAAAGTTCCACTAAACACTTACATTCCTTAATTCACAAACGTCTTATTGGGTCATTACTTTGTGTTAGACCCTGTATGAAGTGGTAGAAATAAAATACAGTAATTTCAGTTAAGAAAAGAGCAATTAAGTTCCTCATGTTTTCTTCATGTACCATGGCACCCTGAAGGACAGCATCAAGGACAGTTATGGGCCAAATGATGAAGAACCATCCATCTCGATGTCAAATTAAAATGCAGTTGGACATTTATTTTACTTCTTACCCAGGATCAAAATCCCAAATTTATCATTTTCCTCTCTGGCAGAAATAAGAAATATTTATTTATTTGTTAAAGATTTTATTTATTTGTCTGATAGAGATGTGAGAGAGGGAACAAAAATAGGGTGAGTGGGAGAGGGAGAAGCAGGCTTCCCACCGAGCAGGGAGCCCAATGCAGGGCTTGATCCCAGCACCCTGGGATCATAACCTGAGCTGAAGGCAGACGCTTCACGGCTAAGGCACCCAGGCTTCCCTGGCAGAAATATTTAAGAACCGTGTGCTTTTGTGGCAAAACTTTCAGATTCATGTCCATTTTACAACTTAATTTACCTATTCATTCATTCAATGAGGGGTTATGCTGAGATGTCTAACCCAATTAAAGCTTGAAGAATAAGAGGGCATGGCATTAGATGGAGAAAAGCATCATGAGGATGTCAGCAGAAGTTAAGGAAAGAAGAAACAAAAAAATTTAAAGGTAAATATACAATAAAGTAGTTTTTAAAAAGTTTATTATTTATAAGAACATTTCCTAAATCAAGAAAGAAGTATAGTTTAAAAGTGAAAGAACTACAAGAAAAGAGTTAAAGAAAGGAGAAACTACAATAAAACAAAAAATAAATTTAAAATAAAATGTATTTCAGAATTCACCTATTATTTCAGGAAAGGCTTCTAAACAAAGTGAATGTGAAGATATATAGGTAAGTGCAAAGAAAAAGAAATTGGAAGTGATGAGACTATCAATATTTGACAAGGTAAAATTCATTTCCAAAAGCATGAAATAAATTAAAAAAAGGAAAGGACATTATATAATGAAATACTTGGAAATTACTAATTAAAAGATGACTCACTAATTCCCCATGAGGTCAATGTTGTAGAAAAAAGAAAGATGACTCACCCTAAACCCCCCCAAAACTAACTAATTCAAAATTAAGAAAGAACTTTCCAAAGTGCCTAGAACAAACAAAGGAAGTAAAAACTGAAAGGAAAATTTTTTTGTGTCTTAAAAAAAAGAAAAAAAATGGAAGGTAAAAGGGAGAATAGTCCACTGAAAAGCTATACTTTAAAGATGAACAAAATGATATAAGCACAGGAGAGATCATATTTATAGATCTGTTTTATTCAACAAAATTGGCATTTTGATTACACTGACAAAGAATAATAGTTTAATAGCTGATCCTAACTGGATATGCATCCACAAGAAAATAAAAGTAGGCTTTCTCTGTAACATGTTAAAATAAATTATAGGTTAAATAAATAAAAGAAAAAAATAAAAATATTTGAAGAAATTTTAAATCTTATCTGTAGAATTCTGTGGTAGGTGAGACATTCTTATGTAGGGCAGGAAATACCATGTAACCGAGTTCTGGCCTACAGGAATACACCCAATGACATAAATAACTATGTTAGAGATAGGGATCCACTGTTATTTTGGGGAAAGAAACAAGAATTCTGAGAGCCCAGAGAAAAATTCCTGGTGCTATGTCCTAGGGTGGGAATTAGGGAAGGTTTACAGAAGGAACACCATGAAGTCGTATCCTCAAGGACAAAGGGGACTCTTCTAGTCAGTACAGGTAAAGGCACAAACTCATTAAAGGCTCTGGTTTTCTGATACTAGTGAAAATCCAGTGCAATCCAAAGGCAGTGAATGACTGTAAATATTGGAAAGGGACCAATTTGTGAAAGAGATTATGTGCAAAGCTATGAAGTTTTAATTCAATGTCAAATAGGCCTTAAGTAGGAGAAAGACATGATTGGGTAATCTTTTAAAAGGTAACTTTCTGGAGAATAAATGTGCAAAAGAATGGTGGTAAAGGGGGGAGATTAAGAAACTGTTAAAGATAGATGAATGGATAAAGAAGATATGGTCTATATACACAATGAAATACTATGCAGCCATCAAAAGAAATGAAATCTTGCCATTTGTGAGGACGTGGATGGAACTAGAGGGTATTATGCTTAGCAAAATAAGTCAATTGGAGAATGACAACTATCATATGATCTCCCTGATATGAGGAAGTGGAGATTCAATGTGGGGGGCTTGGGGGTAGGAAAAGAAAAAATGAAAGAAGATGGGATTGGGAGAAAGACAAACCATAAAAGACTCAATCTCAAAAAACAGACTGAGGGTTGCTGGGGGAGGGGGTACGGGAGAGGGTGGTGGGGATATGGACATTGGGGAGGGTATGTGCTATGATGAGTGCTGTGAAATGTTTAAACCTGGTAATTCACAGACCTGTACCCCTGGGGATAAAAATATGTTATATGTTTATTTTTAAAAATTAATTAATTAATTAAAAAAAAGAAACTGTTAAAGAGCCGAAATTGGAAAAAATTAACTCAAGATATCATAAGAACATAAAAGTGCTATAAGAATGACCATTTTTATTTTATTTTTTTAAATTTATTTATTTGACAAACAGAGATCACAAGTAGGCAAAGAGACAGGCAGAGACTGAGGAGGAAGCAGGCTCCCTGCCTAGCAGAGAGCCCGATGTGGGGCTCAATCCCAGGACCCTGAGATCATGACCTGAGCCGAAGGCAGAGGCTTTAACCCACTGAGCCACCTGGGCACCCCAGAATGGCCATTTAAAAAAAAAAAAGATTTTATTTATTTGACACAAATAGAGAGAAAGAGAACAGCTGGCAGAAGGAGAAGTAGTCTCCCCTGCTGAGCAGGGAGCCTGATGCAGGACTTGATCCCAGGACTCTGGGATCATGACCTGAATGGAAGACAGATGCTTAACCCATTGAGCCACCCAGGTGCCCCAAGAATGGCCATTTCTAGTGTAGAAGAGATAGATTGGACATGAGAATTAAAGAAAAAAGTAGAAGCTGAGAAGGACCCCAAATTTTCTAGATTAGGAAACTAGAGGCTAATGGTACCTCTGACTAGGATAAGAAACATAGAAGATGCAATAGGTTTTGATGAGAAGGTAATTAGCTCAATCTTAGGCTAATGAGAAAGACCTAAATGGATGTGTTCAGTATGAATTGAAAACATTGATATGAAGGTCAGGGCCAAAGTTTTAGATTAGGCTATCACCAACCTATTGATGGTCATTGAAGCTACGGTGATTGTCAAATCAACCAAGGAGAAAATATACTCACTTATAGAGTGAGAAAGGATGGTCTGGCTAAGACTGCTAATTGCCTGCCTCAACATGCATTCTGCTTCTCCTTATTAATAGAATCCTAATTTAATTAGTAGAGACTTGTATTAATTTTGTATTGCCAAGGTGTCATAGCCTCTTCTGAAACTAGGTATATCCATGTGACTAAGCTGTGGATGATGACACATAAGTAAAAATGCTATATGGAACATTTCAAAAAGTTTCTTAAAAGGGAGAAGATACTGCATTTCCCTTCTGTCTTTCCTCCATCTTCCAGATTGCCACAGGCCGTGGTCTTTGATAGAACATGAGGTAAATCTGAAGATGAAAGCCTTTTTCTAGGATGCTGGTTTCTGGAAGACACTAAGAGGACATATTACTATAGACTTCTTGTGAACAAGAAATAAGTTTCTATCTTATTTAAGGCACATGGATCAAACCTCATCCCAAATGATAAAAATGAGTACTAATGTTACTATAATGAGAAACCCCTATACTTAAGGAGCCGTTTAAGAAGGCACTGTCAGTTAAAAAGACCAAAGAAGGTGAGACAAATGAGAATAATCTACTAAAAAAACAAGAAAAAAATGCAGATTGAAGAGGTAGAGTGGGGACCAAAGCAGTCAAGCAGGAGGAGGCCTGAAGGCAGGACATTAAATTTAGAACTATGAAGTTCTTGTTGACTTTAAAAGGAGAAATTTCAAGACAGTAGTAAATGTCTCAAATGAAACTCAAATTAAAGTGGGCTTCCATCAGGAATGAGAGTCAGAGAAGCTAAATTCATATTTAATTTCAGGAATAAGGGAAATAAATCAACAGGTTAAAGGTAAAATGGAAAAAAAGAGATGTTTGGTGTCTCTTCTTGCGACTAAATTGTATCTCCAATGATCACGATCCTGTTAATATTGGCTTCTGTTTATTAAATGAAAAGAGGTTACCCATTCTTTGCCAAGAAACTCAAAGTCTTCAACATAAATGAGAGATGAATGGCCTTTCACATTCCAAGTCACTTTCATTTGGGGACCCAACTCTGTCCCTAATGGTGTGACACTCTGGAAAGTAAAATATTCCTACTCCCAACTCAAATTCTGTGGAGGCATATGTTGAGTAGTAAATGGAGCAGGCATAGAGATAACATGGAATTAATTCCCAGGTCTGAAATAAATGAAACTTCTGTTAATTCTGAAGTTCTTATCCAGCTATTCAAAGATTTGGAGATGTGTTTATTTCAAGGATTTTGATTTTTTTAAAAGATTTTATTTATTTATTTATTTGTGAGAGAAAGAGAGCACAAGCAAGGGGAGCAGCAGGGAGAGGGAGAAGCAGGCTCCCTGCCAACCAGGACCCCAGGATCAGGACCTGAGCTAAAGGCAGAGGCTTAATCTATTGAGCCACCCAGGCAAACCTATCAAGGATTTTCAGTTGCACATAAGGAAATGCAAGAATGCTGGGGCTTCCTATGTGACTCATTTGCAAGTCCATCTTCTTGTCTGTTCCCCCAGCTCTGGCCTCTATCCCTAGACTGCCTGCTTGCTTCCTTCTTTTTTTCTTCTCTAGGATAAAGGGTGCAGTTAAACTGGAGTGAAGATCACAAAAATGAGAACAATGTACCAGGAGCCCAGTGTGGTTAGACTATTTTAATACGTTTTCAAGTGTAAATAGCAGGTAGTTCCCACGAACCAGAAATATGAGTTAAAAATTAGGGGCAGGAGCCAACGTCAGAGATGCAATATACATCAAATAAAATATTGATCAATGTAAATATATAGAATTTATGAATTCAATACATACTAGCTGTGTTTTTTGAATACTTGAAAATATTTAAAGGATTTTAAATGCATTTTTTCCTGCCATATGTTTTTGAAGGAAATTCATCAAACTGGGGAAAAAATTAATTGTGCATTGTGGTCTTCACTGAAAAACTTAAGGAACAGATTTCTCTTTCTATTAGGAATGCTCCTCCTGCCTTCCTGGATTTGCTTGCTAACAGAAGAGATGGATGTACCTTGTAATTTGTTAAGTTCCTCTACGAAGGCTAGCCATTGTTCAATTCAGTGATCTGTAACTTAAAATACTTGCTTCAGGGGCACCTGGGTGGCTTAGTCATTAAGCACCTGCGTTAGGCTCAGGTCATGATCCCAGAGTCCTGCATCGGGCTCCCTACTCAGGGAAGCCTGCTTCTCCCTCCCCCACTTCTCCTGTTTGTGTTCTCTCTCTGTTTCTTTCTCTCTTTCTCTGTGTGTCAAATAAATAAATAAAATCTCTTTAAAAATTAGCTTCAACCCATTCAAACAAAATGGATGAAAAACTTTTTACTTTACAATGGCTTTATGACTTTGAGTGGTGTGGGGAGAGAAGTGTTCAAAACAACACCCATAAGGATTATAGAGAGGAGCATCAGTTGGACTCCTTCTTCCTGGTTGTACTGAATGTTCCTCGGTGTAGCCTTATAGAAATTTGAAAACCCAGAGAGCTACTTTCAGAAAAAACTAACATAACTTTATTTTTTAAAGCAGTAATATGTCTCCGTTACATTAAGATACAGTACAAAGAATAATAAAATAGCACCCATGAATTTCTTAGGAGATTGTAAAGAATCTTCACTTCTTTATCTTCCTCATTTCCCCCTCCATTTCACTAAACAAAGAAAGCAGATTACTCTCCCTTCCTGTCCTATTGGGTCACCAGGGGCCGGATTTTCATGCGAACAGCCCTGAGGGAATAATCCGCACCCCTGAAGGGGACCCAGACCACTCCATTCTCAATCTCATAAGGACTATTGTTCCTTGGATCATAGGAGCCCCCAGGGTAGTAGATGCCATTGAGATTGGCCGCTTGGCAGCTGTTGTACCACCAGCCTCCTCCGTAGACTTCTGCGCAGTTCTCTTCCCACTGGTCTCTGTCCCTGTCATAGGTGCTGAACTGCATGTCCGTATGTGACGTATACTCTGTTCCTTCCTCTGCAGAGCCCTCAATCAGAGCATCACCTGCTGTGCCCTCATAGGAAGAGACCTGCAGGGTATAGCCTTCTGCCTCAGAGCCTACCCTCAAGTGATATTCTGCATAAGCCTGGTTTCCAGCCCAGTCCTCTAATTCAACCCGAAGGACAGAGCCCCTCAGAGTTAGTAAGTGGAGGTATTCATTGCCTAGCCAGAATTCTCCTTCCCCCTTGTCATCCAGGCTGCCGAAACCTTTCTTGTAGTCTTGCCAGGTCCGGTTAAAATTCAGTGATCCATCCATTCTTTGCTGGATCAAAAGCCATCCTCCCAAACTGGTCTCTTGATCACAATAAACAGAAAAAATCTTACTGGATCCCGGTAGCTTGATATTGAAAATACCACTTTGGGCACCTGAAGGATGTATTTGGAGGACATCATCACAGTCTAAAAAAAAAATTAAGCTGGTTGGAAGAAGTTATTCTCATTTAACTTTACAAAGATAGGCATGGCCCAGGTTAAAGGAAGGCAGATACTCGCTTCCTTTTCCTTTTTTCCTTTCATCCATCCTTCCTTCCTTCCCTCCCTCCATGGGGAAAGGGTGCACTTACACTGGGTTGAAACTTATGCAAGTGAGTGACATTTATACCTACAAATCACAGAGGGGATTTTCCTCAATGGATCTGAAATTTGACTTGCGTGTACTGACAACAGCAAGTAACCCGCAAAGATATCTAAGGATCACTTAGTGCTGATGTAACTTGTTTTTAACCTGATCTAAATGTCAACTGAGACACACACTAAAAATATGATTCTAAGTTGGGTGACAATTCCAAGAGCACACATTTTGAGTGGTGAAAGAATTTGGTTAAACAAACTGAAAATCGAGTTTCAGAGGGATTCATTCATTCATTCATTTAACACGTGTTTATTGAGTGATGATTCTCTGCACTGTTAGGCATTTAGGAATACAGAGATGAACATGAGAGACAAAGTCCCTGCCCTCATGGAACTTACAGTCTAGTGCCCAAACACAAAAAAACAAAAGGTGTAATTTCTGGAAAGTGTAATAGAGGGCTAGGAAAGCAGTTCAAGGCGCTAGGAAAAGCATTGCAAGAATAGTGAACTTAGTCTAGGGGGTTAGGGAAGGCTTCCCCAAAGGTGAAGTGTGGATACCTCTGGCAGAGCGAACTTTAGCATGGCCTCTTTTGGTGGTATATCCTCCCTTGAGGGTTTCATGTTCCTCTTCAGTTCCAGCCTCACCTGCCACTTTATAGCTCTTGCTTTCAAATGTGGAGTCTCCTCTGTTGAACGTTGTACTACTGCTTGAAAATTGTTTGCTGTGACTTGAAGTTTTACCACTGGAAGGGAACTCAGATGCCCCAAAGTGTGTGAATATGTCCGATTCTGAGCCCAAAGCATGGGTCCTACTATCAAACTCTCTGTGTGAGGGTGAAAGCGCACCTGGAAATATGTTTCTAGTTGAGGAAGTGCCAAAGAAACTCTCCAGATCAGGGTGCCTAGAATGGAGATCATCTAAGCTACCAGCAAAAGAATGGGGTAAGTCACCACAGTCAGAACCATCTTCAGAGTTTACCACTTCTTTGGTCACTTCTTTGTGACCATCAGGACCTATAACAGTCTTAGTAACAGTTTTAGAGCATGAACGACGAGTGGTGGTCCCGCTTCCAGAGGTGACCCTCTCATTACCAATAACAAGTTCTTTATCTCCTTTAGAAGTGACCAGTTTACCTGTGTGGAACTCTTTCTTTGTCCCTGGAGTTACACTTCCTGACACCTCTTCAAATTTGCCCCAGTCTGGGTTGATAGGCCTGGAGTTCCCATGCCCTACGCTATCTGGCCTAAAGCTTCCAGACTCAGAACTTCCAGGGCTCCAAGGACCAGTACTGCCAGTTCCGGTGCTCCCAGCATTCCAAGTGCCAGTGCTCACAGAGCTCCCAGAGCTCCAAGAGCTGCTGCTGGTCGTCCCAGTGCTCCCAGAGCTCCAACTGCCATCACTGTCAGGCCGGGTGCTCCCAGGGTTCCAAGTGCCAGAACTTCCTGGTGTGGAGCTCCCAGGGTTCCTGGGGTTTTCAGGCACTGATCCTGTTCCATGAGATGCAGTGTCTCCTCGGGTATTCCCATCTCTACCAGACCCCTCGAATGTTATTTTCATCTGTTGCGTTTCCATGAGTGCCCTCCACTCTGGAGGGACATTCTTAAGTTGGCTCTTGAAGTCCCCAGGAAGCGTATTTGGAGCTCTGCTCATTTTCAGCTGTGGTAATTGTTGTCTGTTTTTAGGTGGAAGTAAGTCTTTGGCAATGACTTGCTCAAGTTGCTTCTGTTGATCTTCATAGTACTTTAGATCTGTCCTACGTTCCAAAGCCCTACTGCATGACCCTTGACAAGATCGGATCTTAATATCAATGTCCACCTAAGAGGGGGAGAAAGAGAAAGAAAAAAGGTTGATAAAAAGAAATTATTAGAAACTGTTCATTTCTAAGTAGTTAATTTATTTTTTGGAAACTAGATTCATTTCTTTGAGGTGGAGACCTACCAACCAATACTCTATTTTTTAAAAGATGTGTTTATTTATTTATTGGATAGACAGAGATCACAAGCAGGCAGAGAGGCAGGCAGAGAGATGGGAGAAGCCCGCTACCCGCCGAGCAGAGACCCCCGACGCGGGCTCGATACCAGGACCCTAAGACCATGACCCGAGCCGAAGGCAGAGGCTTTAACCCCACCCAGGTGCTCCCAGTACTCTATTTTTCATTTATGTCGTACCCTCAGTGGAAGAGAAAGAGATGTGAGGTTTGTAAGGTTAGCCTGGAGAAGAAGTAGGAGCTATTTGAATTCATCTTAGTCTTAAAACATATTGGTAAGATGCTATTCCCTCCAAAAGGAAACACTGATGAATTGACTCTTAGTGAGACTGAGATTGAAGATCCAGAGGCACAGTGGTGTCAGAGCTTGAACAAGACAAGCAGGAACTTAATATTTGCTTTTGAAATCTACTAACTATGTATCCTTGGAAAGTTTGCTTAATATCATTGAACTTTTCTTCTTCATTTGTAGAGTGGGGGTAAAAAATACCTACTCTGTAGGTGGATAATGGATATAACGTTTTGCTCTACATATAGTATGTCTTTAGTAAATGACTGTTGCCTTCCTTTTCCCTGCTATTCAAAAACAAGGAAATCTGGAGTCAAAGTCAAACACTCACTTACCTCCAGTCGTTTCATATCTACCAGCTGATCCCTGACATTCTTCTGTAGAAGGCGGATTTGCTGTACTTGTTCTATGACTCTACGCCTCAGGATCTCAATTTTGCTTCTCAGATCTTCTGTCACTTGGCTATATGTATTATCGTTATCTGAAAAAAGCGAGAGTGAAGGAGCTGCTAAGTGACTTGCTTCCATAGCCAGCAAAAGAAAGAAATTTACTTATAAACATCTTTTTCCTTTTAATAGCAATTTGTTCTCTGGACATTTTATTTATGAGTTCCAAATATATTAGGCATTTGATGTTTGGACAATGTCATGTCTTTTAGTCACCAATAGCTGTCAGTTAAGATGCTCTACTAGCTATTAGTAATCTAAATAAATGCAGAAGAAATGTCTTTGGAATTTTAAAGTTATAATTAGGAGATTAAATTCGATCACATTTCAATTATTTCATCATTTCCTTAACCAAGGGACTTAAACATAATTTAAACCATGTGTTAACAAACTTAAACATATTCTTGAACTTTCATATGGTGAAGTTTTCTTTCCTACATATATTTCTGAAATTATTCCTAAGGTGTTTTTTGTGGTTTTTTTTTTTGTTGTTGTTGTTGTTTTGTTTTTTGTTTTTGTCAAACAGGATCACTCACTTGCTATTACTATTGTACTGTTGACTTTACATTAGTTAAGTGTCTCCTAATGATATAAAGAGTCAAAGCAGGCTTCAGGAGCTAGGGCCTCCCTAAACGTGCTTCCCATGCCCAGAGTAAATCCGATGTTTCCTAGTCCTAGAGACTTAGTCATAGTCCTATGAGAAATAGAGAACATAGCTCTATATTTTAAATGGAAAAACAGAACAAAACAAAACAGAGACAGCTTGGTGGAGTCTTTGGAAGGAAATCTTAATCCATCACATGAATAGCTTTGTGTCTTTGGGTAAGTCTCTTGATCTCTGTTTCCTCCCTCCTCTGTAAGACAGAAATACTACCTCCTCAAAAGTTTATGCTCATCTTCTTTTCAGTATACACTCGTAAAAGAAGAACACACTTAAATTCTAGTTTTCAATACAAAATTCTGACTTACTTTGTGACATTAAACAATTCTAAGCCAAACATTTTAATGTTACTTTTATAAAAATCCCCTCCTTAAAATTCAGGGACATCATAAAGGCATGTGTTTCTATCTTAAGTACTGTGGAATAAAATTGGAAGCTGCCATAAGAAGACAGCATATTTATATAGGGCCTTTATTGCTGTGTTGTTGTGTGCTATAAAGTCAAAGTACCAAATATGTAATGCTTACTGTTAGCGCTGGCAAAATCCCCTCTCACGAGTTCCATTACATTCCCTGTCAATGAATTGGAGTCCTTATTGTTCTTCTGATAATCAAATAGTGAATTTTTGAGCTTATTTATTCTGTTTGTAAAATCTTGATTGACTTCATCGATTAACCCTTTCATCCTGCAGCCAGAAGGGCATCTGTAGTTCTGGAAGTGAAGAGGAAAAAGTATATTAAAAGTCTATATCTTGGATATAGTACAATTTTGAAGGTTTCCATACAGTCACCACTGTCCCTCCCTCCCCCAATATCTTCAGATCATCTATTGACTTAAGAGTAGTTTGAGAGGACCAGTTAGAAGTCATAGAGAAATTTTGTAATGTGGTCCACTTAACCATAAATTAAGCCCCTACCAAATCTTGAGGCCATAACACTCAGGTTTCTGGGATTTATCTGAACATGCAACTAAAATCTAAACTATTAATCTCACTAATGACCCAGAGTTTGGGAGGTAATTTAAACAGTGCTCTCAGGGTGAGGTTGCTTTCCATTTGTCTTCTTGATTTTGACATGTAATGAGTTATTAGATTATTCCTATTGGAAGAGTTTTCTTGACCTACTGGGTCAGCCCTTGCACAATTCTAGCACCACGGGGAAGGATTCTCCCATTCCCTCTGCCCCTCCTCCCGCTGCTCACCCAGTCTTCATCAGCACAGAAGGGCCAGTCTGTCTCCTTGCAGGTAGATTGTTGTCTTTCCACAATTCTTGGGCCACGTGCAACTGCTCCTTCGGCTATAAATTCACTTTCCTTGACATCGGTGGTCTTTATGATTCATTTTAACATAAAAAACAGGACAACATTAGGCATATAAAAAGATACAGGCCTACCTGCAAACCCCAAGGAAAAGGAGAGCTCTCACAGAGATTAAGAGCCCCAGCTTTGGGGCCTCTGCAAGCTTCTGCTTTCTGACATTTTGATTGAAAATCCTAATAGGTATTTTATGGAGTTGTACTAGTTAAAGGAGATAAGGTATACACATTTTAAAATTTACCTTTTCATTTTCAGTAATGTCTGGAGACAGAAAGGTAATTACAAAAGTCAGAGTTCTTTCTCTTATAATTTCTGTTTTAGTAGGAAAAAACCTATACTATGTTAGCTTAATTTCTCCCTCCTTAAAGCTTCTAATTTGATCTGATGGGTCCATAATTTGAGCAAGTACATCAAGGGCACAAATATGGCCCGATCAGACTGGGAAATGTTTTTGAGGTTACTGACTCACATAATAATGTCCTCTTATTTACAATGCAAAAGAGTAGAGAGCAAAAATAATGATCCATGACTGACAACCTTTTTTGAACACTTTCTAATTAGAAATACAGATTATTTTTAAAATTTCTATTGTGACCTAGGAAGTGAAATAGAACATAAAAAATAGTCTCCCAACAAGACTTTGTATCCTAATAAATCAAGATGGGTTTTAAGTTTTAGCTATTTTTATTTTGTACTACTAACTTACAGAGATTTTGCTATGACTATTTTAATCTCAGATAGTTTATTATTATTATTTTTTTAGGTAATCTCTGTGCCCAGTATGGGGCTCAAACTCACAACCTCGAGATCAGGAGTCGTGTGCTTTACGAACTGAGCCATCCAGGTGCTTCCCTGGATAGTTTATTCTTATAATTAGCTAATATTTGCTGTCTCTTTTTTAAAAAAGTACCCTAATGATAATAACAATCTTCAAGGGCAGTTATTATTCAAGCAATCAAGGGCAGTTTATTTAAAAGAACAAGTACAATTATTTCTTTAAGAAATAAAATTATGAATTCTAACATATTTCAGAATAAAATGGCACAACAATAAAAACAGATAAAAGTTAAATATTTACTGAAAACTTACGCATTATCCAAAAGATCACGTTAGCAAATAACTTTAGTCTTATTTTCCACAGAACTTTTTTTTACTTATTAGTTTATTCTAAAGAAGAAAATTAAGTGAGAAACCCTCTTTAGTTTTTTTTGTTTTTGTTTTTTGTTTTTTTTGCTCTGGTAGTAGGGCTTACGAGTGGTGAAGGGAAAGAAAGAAATTGGAATAATAATTCAGCCTAAAAGTAACTGAGTTTCTTAAACATATTTGTCATGTTTTATAAGATCTTAGTGTTTCAAAGACCTGTTGAATGAAGTCCGTCTCCTTTCCATAGGCCTCTGGAGTCAGACTTTAGAAACTGTTGCAATATTTAGTAATTATTTTAAAAGATTCCTTCCTGGTTGCCTGGGTGGCTCAGTTGGTTAAGCAACTCTCCCAGCTCAGGTCATGATCCCGGAGTCCTAGAATCCAGTCCCTCATTAGGCTCCCAGCTTCATCTCGTAGGGAGTCTGCTTCTCCCTCTGATCTCCCCTCTCATACTCTCTCTCTCAAATAAATAAATAAAATCTTTAAAAAAAGATTACTTCCCAAAAGAATATTGCCTTCCCGATTAATCTCTTCTGACTATATAATATGTAATAAAATATCCTATGCTGTTTGTTTTAAAGACAGCTAATTTGCTTTTCTTCAAAACACACACACACACACACAAACAACCATCCAGAAAAACTATTAAGCCACTGTTCTGTGTATTATGGACAACTAGCAATAAATTAATAACGAAATTTTAAAAATTCTTAGCAAAAGAATGTTTTGTTCCGTTAACTAGCATGAACTATGCTGAGGCTTTATTGGAACAAAGATGGCAGAGATTTCTTCCTGCAAAACAAATAATGTTCTAAGGCTGAAACACCGATGCCTAAGCTTTCCCTGTGAATTTCTATACTTTTGTCCAGCTAAGCATCCCTCTTACTTGTGCGGTGTCAGGCTCATCTAGGAACTTGCCTCCGGGGCCCGGAGCTTATAAACCTCACAGTGTGTGAGGACATAGATAAGATTCACTCAACACTAGAGATAAAGCAAGAAGAGAAAATAAAGGCAACCATACCCAGACCGTGCCCACCACACTCAGGACCAGGCAAAAGTTCTTCACAGAAAACATCTTTTCGAAGGCTGGAGCTGGCTCTTGAGAACTCCAGCTCAAAGAGAGAACGACTACCTCCACTCCTAGTGCCTAGCCTATTTAAATTTGCAAGGAGGTTTGATTAATCATTATCTTTGCCCTGTTCAGACAGTCAATATGTGCTCTCCAACCCTTGCTTCTTCTTCAGGTTGGTGTCCCAGAAGTTCTTGCTCAATTCTCCCAAGCTTGTTTGCTTTCGGTAAGCTGTTGCAAAGGCAGCAGCAATTCCAGGACGATCTCACATTTCAGGAACAGGACGACCTTAGAAAAGGCAAAACATAGGAAGACAGACCTCTGCTTGAGTACTTGGGACAATATGGAGAGAGGCTGAGGCAGGCTGGCAGCAGCTCACTGCAAACAGATTTGGCAAATGATACTGCACTTCATATAGGAATTATGGTTGGAGTGCAGGACTTTTAAAAAAATGACTGTGGTGGGGGCACCTGGGTGGCTCAGTAGGCTGAGTGTTGCACTCTTGATTTCCACTCAAGTCCACTCAAGTTGCTCAAGACCACCATTTGTCCTGGGATGGAGTCCTGCTTCTTCTGGGTGGGAGTGGGTGTTTCCCCACTCAGCAGGGAGTCTACTTCTCCCTCTCTGTCTACCCCTCCCTCCTGCCTGTTCACTCTCCTTCTAAATAAATAAATAAATACACTCTTTTAAAAAAATTTTTTAAAAGATTTTATTTATTTATTTGACAGAGAGAGATCACAAGTAGGCAGAGAGGCAGGCAGAGAGAGAGAGAGAGGAGGAAGCAGGCTCCCTGCTGAGCAGAGTACCCATATGGGACTCGATCCCAGGACCCTGAGATCATGACCTGAGCAGAAGGCAGAGGCTTAACCCACTGAGCTACCCAGGCACCCCTAAACTCTTAAATAAAGAAACAACTCTTTAAAAAAATGACTGTGGTGATAGGCTGACCCTGAAGTCTTTCTTGACGTTACCTTGAACAGATTCCTTTCCTCTACCCAAAATTGTTAAGACAGTAGCCCCTGGAGCCAAGCATTTTAGGTTCATAATCTCAGGTACACCACTTCCCAAATCTGGCATTTGGACAAATTACATGTTTTTATGAAGAGTAAATGAGTTAATCCTTGTAAAGCCCTCAGATCAGTCATTGCCACATAGTAAATACTCAGTAAATGTTAACATTTATTAGAGAACAGAAAGTGCCATGAAAAACAGTGTCTGTGCCTTTGGACATGCCAGTTTACCTTCCCTGCTCTTCATCTTCATATGAAAATTTTCCTTGTCTAGATCTAGCAAACAAAAATCCAGGGTGCCCAGTTAAATTTGAATTTTGGATAAACAACAAATATATTTTAGTCTAAGTATGTCCCATGCAATATATGGGGCATACTTAGACTAAAAAATATTTGTTGTTTATCCGAAATGCATATTTAACTGGGCATCTTATAATTTGCCTGGTGAACCTACCTTGACTCAAATTCTGCTTCCTACATGAAGTCAATTCTGATAATAGTAATAGCTAATATTTATTGAGAGTTTTCCCAGTACCAGGCACTTTGCTAGACACTTTACATCATACCTGATTCCATCCCTCCATTAAAAGCCATCTCTTGTCCTTCCATAATTCTTTCGACCAGGTACCACTCATGGCATTTACCATTATAGGAGTGTTGTCCATCTGCTTCACTAGATCACAGACTTGGGAACTGACACATTTTATTGATCTTTATGTTGTCCCAAAAGGCATGGGTCCTCACTGAGCAAGAAAACATGAGTGTGGAGTTGACCAACTGCCTCCTCAGGCATTGTAGGGATGGGAAGCTTGCTATAAATGGATGAAAGCTGCGTACAAAGCAGCACCCTCCTTCACTGCTTGCTTTCTGGAAGGCTCTTTGATCAAGCTCACTCCTGATCTTGCTTTCTTGGATTTCTAGAGGCAGTTGTAAAACTCAGAGAGAACCCTAGAGTCCATTCAGGTTCTGGAAGGTAGTGATTCCATGGGGAGTTGAGTGATACTCAACCCACAGTGTCTACTAAACTGGCAAAATGCCAGGCATGCATAGAAACTTGAGGCTTGACCTCTTCAGATGATTTTGTCTGCTCACAGGAAGTTTCCTCTCGGGAAGTGAACACAGTATATGGAAGATGTTTCCAGACAGTAACCCAGGGGGCTTCAGGTGATTCAGTTGAACATAATCTAATTGAAAGTAAGTTAATGGAAAACAGTTTGAACAGAAAACATTCATTTGACTGACTGCCTCAGCTCTGGTGCCACATCAAGGCATTTCCAAGGTACCACCTTTAGCTGTTTGCCTTGCTGTTCCATGATATACACATGAGGAGACCCAGAAATGGTCACTTTTACTGTTCCTAGAATGTCCCAGTGCCACAAAATTGAAAGTTCCCATGCTCTCTCTCCAGTGCCAGAATTCCATAACCAGACACTTTCGTGGGGCTTTCTTTTGGCTCAACACTGTAGGATGGAGCACTGATCAGCTGGGCCCCCTAACCCTATGAGCAAGCTGTATTATAAGCTATGAAGAAGCAGGTTTTATTTAGCCAGGAAGCCATGCAAATGAACAGGTGACAAATACTACAATGTGTATCATTTTTTTAAAAACACATGATAGCAAGGATACTTTTACAAATATAAAAATGGGGAGAAAAGTCTGAGAAATCTCCAGTTTCTTAAACCACAACCTCTGAGGTGCCTGGGTGGCTCAGTGGCTTCAGCCTCTACCTTCAGCTCAGGTCATGATCTCAGGGTTCTGGGATGGAGTCCCGCATCAGGCTCTCTGTTCAGCAATGAGCCTGCTTCCTCCTCTCTCTCTGCCTGTCTCTTTGCCTACTTGTGATCTCTCTCTGTCAATAAATAAATAAAATCCTTTAAAAAAAAAAAAACCATGACATCTGTAGAGTATTGTATTTTTCCCAGAGATTACTATAACCTAATTTTTTTTAGCTCTAATGAGAAGGATGTTTCATTTATTTGTCCTTTTGAAGTTAATAAAATATTCCACAAATTAAAATTATCTAACAAATTAAAATTATCTGGTTGCTATGCCGTAATATCTGGCAGGACTGAAATGGTATATAATGTATATAAAAATAACAGAAATTCTATAATTGTAATTATGCAAGATATTTCTGGAAAATATTCATTATGTCTTCCAGCATAGATCTATATGAATCTGCAATTTTGTTATTGTCCTAATAACAAGAAGATAAGGGTGCTTTGACAGGCCATATTTCATCAAAACAATATTAAATGCATAATTAGAAAGTACTAAAATTAATTTCCTAAAATTTGAAACACCTAAATTCTGAAAATTTAGAGACTTAGGGTATCTTTTGGGGCCTCTGTCTCAGATTTTACAACAGAGACTAATTTATAAGGGTTTCACTGGGAAACAATGGCAAGGCTACTTAACTTTGTGTATCTGACTTTCTCTGTTGGTCTCCTGTATTTATTTCAAGGGTGTTGCAAAAGTTGGCTTTTAACCAAGCTGTTGACTGTGAAAGGTGAATGAGTTGTTGATGATATATGTAAGAGTAACTAATGGGACATTTACATTCAGAACTCATTAGTACCCTGATGGTTCCAGATGGTTTCCCTGGAAGTTACAGTTCCAGAGAAAAGATGGGACTTTCTTTAAACATACAGAAACGATTCTGAGCTGGATTTACAAAACTGAGTGGGGGGCCTTTTCTTGATCTTGTTTGTTTCTGTCACACTGCATTTCTCCTTAATTTTCTTATGCAGGAAAGAAATATACTTTGTTATAATTGAATGGTCTCCAAATTAATAGCCATTTAATAGAATAATTTTTCAGTAATTTTAAAATCAAATTCTGTAATGTTCCAATAATACATTAATAGTTCTCTCTCTCTCTCTCTCTCTCTCTCTCTCTCTCTCTTCGTCCTGATGCATTATTTTCATGGTCTTCTGCTTAAGCACTTTTTTCTTTTCTTCTTTTTTTTTTTTTAAATAGGCTACATGCCAACATGGGCTTGAACTCAACAACCCCAAGATCAAGAGCTGGATGCTCTACCAACTGAGCTAGCCAGGTGCCTCAACTTCAGCAATTTTAATCAAGTTTCCACTAAGTAGTTCTGAGTATGTGTGTATGTGACTTGTGTCTATGTGTGTATGTGTTAGAGAAACAGAGAGAGAAGAAGAAACGGGGGAAGAAGGAGAAAGATGAGTTCAGTGAGATCTCTGAGTTTTTCCCACTGCTTTACTTGTCATTTTTCTAACCATGTCATCAATTAAATAATTCATTTTCAAGATAAATTAATTTTTCTTACAATGTGCTTTACTAAATTGATAAAATTGTTTGTTTTGAACATGCATTGAATTATAAATGTTAGTTTTGAAAAGTAAAACCATTATATAGATGAATAATCAATTGATGTGTTAATATCAACAATGTGGATTCATTCTAACATCATATACCTTAAGTCCATTAAATCTGGCTCTCTTCTCTGCTGGTTTCACTGTGGTTCTATTAAAGATTAGCAAACAAGATATATCAGTTGGTACTAATTTAATAATGGTATATTAAGATCTGGAGAAAGATCATTTTTAAGTAACAGACTTTTCAGAGCAAAAAATTATATTAAAAGTGTAAGTGAATTTAATTATCAAAATAAAGTTAATTCTTTGTGATTCTTATTGGAAAATTTTTTTAAAGATTTTATTTATTTATTTGACAGACAGAGATCACAAGTAGGCAGAGGGGCAGGCAGAGAGAGAGGAGGAAGCAGGCTCCCTGCTGAGCAGAGCGCCTGATGCGGGGCTCGATCCAGGACCCTGGGATCATGACCTGAGCCGAAGGCAGAGGCTTTAACCCACTTAACCACCCAGGCGCCCCTCTTATTGGAAATTTTTAAAAAAATTTCTTTCTTTTCTTTTCCTTTTTTTTTTTTTTTTTTTTTTTTTTTGAGAGATCTGGTGCAAGTGAGGGCGGGGCAGAGGGAGAGAATCTCAAGCAGACTCTCTGCTGAGCATAGAGCCTGAATTAGGGCTCCATCTCATGACCCTGAGTTGAAACCCAGTCAGACACTTAACCAACTGAGTCACCCAGGCGCACCTGGGGCCTCTTTTAAATGGGTCATTCCATAACAAAACCAAGGCAGTTTGAAGAATGCATTTGGGTAAAATTTTGTTTAATTAAACAAAAAATTATTGAGAATAGCAGGAGAGAAGCCCCAATTGGAGGATATATTATAAAATATTTGACCAGTGTACCAGAATATATGCCTTTCAACTGTCAGTGTCATGAAAAATGAGGACAGACTAAGAAACTATTACAGAAGTTGACAAAGAAGATGTGGCAACTAAATGTAATATCGTATCCTGGGTAGGATCCTGGAACAGAAAAAAGACATTGGTTTTACCCTGGTGAAAGGGAATAAAGTGTGTCGGTGAGGGAACAGTAACTACTAGAGTCGGTTCCTTGGTCTTGACAAATAAACCATGGTGGTATAAGGTATTAGCAGGAGAGGAAACTGGGTGACAGGTATAGGGAATTTTTTGTAGTATCTTTATAGCTTCCCTGCCCCCCCAAATAAAATAAAAATGTTATTAAAACATACAGGCAAAAATTATTAAAGTTTTAAAATTATATTGCCAAACTTAACTGACATTGGTTTCAGATCTCATGCAGCAATGCCAATCTTAACAGCAAAAGAAAACAATTTCTTTTTGTTTTTATTTCCAAAGCAGTTTCATATGTTTTCTCATTTGACTCTTACCACAGCTTTGTGATGTAAGGAAAGCAAATTGGAAGGAAAACATTGTCAGTCCAAGGTCTAATCTTAAAGTTAGGTCAGATTTTTTAAAGTCACACTTTAACTATTTGCCCCCGAGCATTTGAAAGAGGCCACTTTCATCACAGAGTGGAATCTGTCCTACTGTGTTTATTTAGGGGAAGTCAGCATTTAGATTTATTTAGGGAGGTTTCTCGTCTACCTGCGGTCCTTTTGTGCGTTTGAAGTTGCCAGGAAAGGGAAATCTGGCTAAGGACCTAGGAAATGAGAGTGAGGGCCAAGAGTACTGGATTTTGGATTTGGGAAACACATTTTTGACCCAGTTGTAAACCCGATTAAATGTCATGATCCAGAATTTATCTCTTTTGTACCTTCAGATATTTCCCAATTAAAGAGAAATAAGCAAGAGCTTGAAATCGTGCCAGCTAGCCTTCCCAAAAGTCTTTCAAACCTGATACGGAGGAGTGTTCCACAAGTCAGCGGTCAAGCCTACTATCAGTACTTGTAAGGTGCCATGACTAAAGGGCCATTTGGAACAAATCTTACGTTTATCACTATCTTTAGTTTCTTTGTTTTCCTTCTTAAAGGACAAATATTAATTGTCTTCTGGTATATAGACCATTGTTGGAGAGTGATTATGATTTATGTACACTTTTATGAGATCGATTATTTCTGATAATTCCTCTGTCCTAGAATATCTTGTGAAATCTCTCTCTCAAGAACCAATATCAAGGGTCACCTGGCTGGCTCAGTTGGAAGAGCATACAACTCTTGATCTTGGGGTTTTAAGTTCAAGCCCTATGTTGGGTGTAGAGATTACTTAACAATAAAATCTTTAAAAAGAGAGAGAGAGAAAGAAAACAAAAGAACCAATATCAGGATTATCTTCTCTAATCACAATGCAATAAATTTAGATACTAATTAAAAATAGTTTTAAAAATCATAAGCTTTGAACCAAGTAATATCCAGTTTCTTTTTTTAAAGTAATAGTCACTTTCTAACCCTTGGACTCAAAAGAAAATCAAGGAAGTTATAACGTACTCAGATTGTGGGCAGATCTTAACACAGTGTTGAATGAAAAAAGTAGTAAGTACATTGAAGACCTTAGCAATGTTTCTCAAACTATTTGTGGTAAAGAACCACTTTTGTTAAATTTCTAAACAATTATAGACCTATAGATCATAAAATAAAATAGAAATAATCACTAGAAAAGTGAAATTAAAAAAAATAAGGATGTATCAAATGTAGGCCCTAATATTTATTATTAGATTCTGAAGACATAAAATTACATTTCAATGAATATAATTAAAAAAAAAACAATATAGGAAAAAATGTTTCTACATGCTAATCCTCAATTTTTCTACCTATCTTAACACAGACCAGTAACAAAGAATTCGGGAACCAGCCAGATAATACTCATTTATAATACAATGACTTTTATATTACTTAAAAATACATAACACAATAGATCGATTTATGATTTATAAGAATGCATACAAATAAACACATCAAATCTTTTGAAATGATTTTTATTAAGGAGATAGAAAGAAGAAAAGGAAATTTCAATAAAAAAGAATCAATCACTCAAGAGAGTAACCCAGCACAAATGAATAAGAATGGTGTTACCAGGATTATGATTAACTCAACCGCTGCCTCTGAGGGAGACACACATGCACAACACACACACACACACACACACACAGATGTATAAAACGTCTTTTTCATATTCTTAGTCTCTTTATTAACAACTTGTTATTATCCATCTACTTTATCTCCTTTTACTGTCTTTAACTCTTTTTCTGCACTCTTTTGGAGCTACATCAAAATGTTAAGAAATCATCAGGAAGGGGCATCTGAGGGGCCAGTTGATGGTTAAGCATCTGCCTTTGGCTCGGGTCCAGATCCCAGAGTCCTAGTATGGAGCCTGTGTTCGGGTGAGGGGTTCCCTGCTCTAGGGGAAGCCTGCTTCTCCCTCGACCTCTGCCCCTCTCCCAACTTGTGCTGCCTCTCTCTCCTTCTCTCTCTCTCCCTCTTTCTCCCTCTCAAATAAATAAGATCTTAAAAAAAGAAATTATCAGGGAAGTATATTTTCTCCTGGGTTAAGTGTGTACTTTGTTTTTCACGCTTATCAACTGAATAAACCAAAGATATCAACCATAAATACCTTGGCTAGTTTACATTGGTTAGAGTGAGTCAAAAAATTTTAAATTAACTTCAAATTTAATATGTACTCATTATAGCAAATCAAACAATACAGAGGTATATAAAGAAAAGTCAGACGCTCCTCTCTGCCAGTCAGTCTCCCTCTAGCAATCAATGCTGAATTATCCAACATGTAGACCAAATATGTAATCAGGACACGCATAAAAACAGGGAGCTCCAAAATGTTTTTGAAAGAAATTTTGTAATTGATATTTTAGAAGAAGCACTGGACAAGTGATCATGGGAAAAATCAGCAATTTTTGGATTTCTTTATATTAATTTTGTGGCTTAGTATTAAATTTTACATTAGATTTGTTGGGCAAAATCAATGTGTACAAAGAATGTATACATGTCAAGATTGCATTTTGCTCAAAATGTATATTCATAGATACTTTTTACATAATTATCACTGTAAAGTTGTTTTTCATCCTAAAATTTCACTTATTATTTTCTAAATGTTTCCATGTTCATATAGAGATATTTTACTCATTAGGTAATCACTGCATTCGATTCTGTTGTACTAATCATCTTGTTTGTCCATTCTTCCACTGTTATACATTTTCTAAATTTTTCACTTATTAGACATATGGCTATCTAGATTTCTGTACATAGATGTTTTCTTTTTCAAAAATAATTTTCTTGGGATAAATCACTGAAGTGATATTATCACCAAAAAAAGTTGTGAATACTAATACAACTCTTCTTACTTGACCAGATTGCTCAACCAGAGGATTTTATAGATTGACAAAGGGAGACTGTATGCATTCTGAGTTTAAAAATGGTTTGAAGTATGACAAGGTGGGAGCAGGCAAGGTTGAAGGCAACATGGACGACAGGAAGGAGATGACCGCCATTATCCTGACAGGAGATGCTGTATGTCCTCCCAAAAATGGTGGCAGTGGATAATAGAGAAGGAGAAGAATATAATAAATATTTAGCAGCTGGGTTTGGCAGGCTTGATGATATGGGGAAGGAAGAATAAGGAAGACTGGAAGATGAGGGGCTAGGTTGTTTGGAACATGAGAACTGGATAGATATTTCTAACCAGTTTGGGAGGAAGGAAGGAGGAAGGTGGATAGTACTATGTACAACATCCCCACTAACCAGCATGGTGGTTAGTGCAATGAAGGCCTTCAGTAAGTGTTAGTTGAATGAATGCTCCATGCATATATAAATGAATGAGTGTTACACACAGTGAATCAGTGTTCATCTCAGGCCCTCACAGGTATTTGGTTGTATACCTAGAAGTTGATTTAATGCTTTTAACTCTTTATTAGGGTATTTTAAAATCAGGACTCATGACAACAAGGAGGTGAGAGAATTAAAAACTGTGGAAAGGAAGATAATCCTTAGGGAATACATTTAGTATGGGGAAAAAAAGAAACTGTGGAGAGGAAGATAATCCAAAGCCAAAGCTGAGGACTATAAAACAACGAGATCCTTCTCTCATGAAATCAGTCAGTTACTTTACATGGTTCACTTTCTGCCAACTACATAGACTTTGCTATTCCTTACAGAAAGTTGACAATTCCTTTCTCTGGCTGCTCAGATCTCAATATCCCTGGATTCAGAATAAGTTATGGTTCCATTCCACTCACTTCATTAGTTACCAGTGAGAGACAGAACAGATCATTCCCTTAAGTTTACTGTTCTGAATTGCGTGCGATCCTCTCAGAATGCTCACATCTGGCTACAGGGGTCTGGAGCTAAAAGGTTTTTTTTGACAGAATCCTCAGACAACATTCTAGGTCCAGTTTTACTTTGGGTACCATGAACCTTGGTATGTGATTGTGTCTTGTGTTTATGTTCTTATACCAAATTTTGTCTCTAAGGTCTAAACTGTATTCTCCTGTATTTGTCTTATACTCCCGGAAGACAAAGGCCATGATTTCCATTTTCTTCATAACTCCCTCAGAGTCAAGAATAAGGTTCATCATAAACTAAAACTCAGCAATTCCTGATGATTGCCCAACTGGAATTACTGATTTGAAGGAAAATGATGGTTTTTAATGATCAATAAAACATACCATGTTTCTGGTTTTAGGAAACAAAGTGTTTATTGAAATGGAATGTAGATAAATTATCACCAGCATAAAACTGTTAGTGAAGTTTTCAATATGGGTTCTTTTTACTCTTAAAATGAAGTGAGGCTTTGTAAGTCCATTGTCCCAAAGGAAAAATATTATATTTCTCTGTTCAGATAAAGTCCTTTAAAAAAAGATCACTTTTGAAATGGTCTTTTAGATGTCTCCAGCCTATGACCAAAACAAAAATAAAAAGATATAATTCTTTCTGCTTAAAAAAAAGAATTAAACATGAGTGATATGGGGGCAATAAACATGGAAAAAATACTTGGACATTTGAAATGCTAGAATTTACTCTGATTTTATTAGTATAAACTAAAATATATAAGCAATAATACAAACAAATCTCCAAGACAAAATGACATGTTAATAAAATGCAAAATATGGCAACAGTTTTATTATTATATATTTAAGAAATAAGCTAAAATGTTATCTTCTTACATAAATTTTAAACAACTCTGAGTTCAGTTATTTGGGAGTATAATCCAAAGTGAGTTTTAGTTTCCATCTAAAGCTAAATACTCTTAATAAAAGACTTAAAATTAATAAATATAGTAAGAGAAAATAAAACTTTCAGAAAAGTTTCTGAAACTTTGTGGACTAACAGAAATTAACAGTTTAATTCTCAGGGTAAAGTGATTTAGTCATATTCTATTTCAACATGGTGTTCTGGTCCAACCTGTTTGGATCCCCCTAGGTGGTGCTGCTGTCCTTCTCCAATGGCTAATCTGTTGAATGGGATTATCTTCATGGTGGTTTTCTTCATGGAATACCATCGGGATTGCCAAGTAGCCCAAATAATGCCATTATCATAACCATTAGGAGTAGATGATTTTGAGTAAGTGCCACCTAAAACAAATTGTAGATATACATATAATTGCTATTGAATTTCCTTGCCTCAGAAAGTTTATAAAGTATGGCTTATTAAAAAATACGCTGTCACTTACATCAAATTTATAGTTACCTACTATCTGAAAAACCCCTAATGATTCCTAAAATCGTGATTTACAATTGAAATACATTTATTACGAATCAACCTCTTATATCTATATTGTACTTCGTGGTCACATCCATACTAAATGTATTCCCTAATAACAGGGCTAGAACCCCAAATTGCCCCAATCAGTCTCTCTTCCTGAGCTTAGCCATCCTGGAATCAGCTATTATGGACCATCTTTCCACAAGCAAGTTAGAATGGCAGAAGTCACAATTGCTGACCAGATGACCTCAAGTCATCTAAAAACACAATCTCACTGAAAAGTATTAGGACTTTAGAAAACAGTTCTGGAAAGTTACTTTACATCTCCATTATACAGTGAAGACCACATTGATTTGCCTTCTTCTTGTCCTTGGGCATGACATCTTATGTAATTTTGTAAAGGATTGTCTGAGTCCAATACTGGAGTGTACCACAGCCTATCAACAATGCTATTCTGAGTCATGTGGATCAAACCTACCCTGAGGGTGTCTTTTAATTACATGGTCTGTAGGTGCAAAAATATGTTAGGTTTCCTTAAAAAAAAAAAAAAAAAAAAAAAAAAGAATGCTGTGAAAATAAAAGGTAAATTTAAATAACTTTTAAGAGGATTATGAATCATCTATTGGCTAGCACAGTACACTGAGAAGGTAAGATTGCTTATCTTAATGGATCTTTTAGAATCAGTAGAGCTTCCTCAACACACAAATGTTGGGTTGTAATAATTGTTTGTCATTAAGTTTAGTGTTTGGAAATATTCTTGCCTTGGAGCAAACTACAGTTTGTTACCCCCATTCTAAAATAAGTGCCTACACTTTTCAGGCTGGACTCCTTTTCTTTCAAGCTTCCATGGAACCATGCCCTTATCATTACTTCCCTGCTCTTAACTCTGTTCCTTCAGACACCTGCTCACTGTCCGCTGGTTATATCTATCATGTAGCTCATGGGAAGATGCACCAGGCTTGGTGTTAACAAGCACAAATATGATAATCTTAGTCCACACAGATCACACATATGTCTAAACGTCTAGAAGAGATAGCATAACCCAACGTGGTAGATCTCTTCTAGAGAGGTCAATTTCTGTGGAAGTTTAGAATCCAATTTTGGTTTAAAATGAAAAACTATGTAGTAAGCCCCCAACTTTTTCACTAATTATTTCTCACTTTCTAATATTATTTTTTACCTTTTATAAAGATACAGACTATTTACTAATTCACATATGTAAGGAAGAAAGCCATACCTTGGTAATAAACTCCGTTGAGGTGTCCAGCATGACACTTGTTCATCCACCAACCAGATCCGTCTTGTTCAGCACAGTTTCCTTCGTACTTATCATTGTCGTTGTCCCAAGTACTGAACTGCATGCCATTGTGGGATGTGAAAAATTTATCACTAGGGTCATCGCCAAAATCATAGCCATCAAAGGCATCTCCAGCATCTCCACCAATAAAGTAAGCATATGTCAGGCGGTATTTGTCAGCTTCAGGTCCCACCTTGAACATGGCATAGTCTGCAGTACTATAAAGAAGAGAATAGAGACATCATATCTTGACCCTCATTAGGGATCTCAGAAGTTCCCTTTTCCATAGAAAAAGTGTTTGGAAGTTTTAACTTTGTTTCTTAAGTCTGAAATGTGCTCACTGAATCCAATTTTATGCAAATCTGGCAAAAGGTGATGGATGTGTGAACCAGTTCAGAGCTCATCAACATCACAATCAGGGGTGCCTGGGTAGCTCAGTGGGTTAAAGCCTCTGCCTTTGGCTCAGGTCATGATCCCAGGGTTCTGGGATCCAACCCTACATCAGGCTCTCTGCTTAGTAGGGAGCTTGGTTCCTTCTCTATCTGCCTGCTTCTCTGCCTGCTTGTGACCTCTGTCTGTCAAATAAATAAATAAAACCTTTAAAAAAATCTTAAAGACAAACAAAAATACCACAATCGGTATAGAAGCATCTAGAAGAATTGGTCTACAAGTTTTCAGGGCATCCCAGTGAAAATTAAGAACATTAGCCTATACCTTTTGCCTATAGAATCCTAATATCAAATCCAGGTGTGTGGATGAATCTGACTGTTTCGTATTTTCCACCTTTCCCTGAGCATTTAGCATTGCACGCAGTTATCATAAACCACAGCAAAGGGCGCTGAGTGATCATTAATTAATGCACCAAACTTGAAGGAGCTGCAGCTGTGTTAGCCTCTTGTGGTACATTGAAGGATGAGGTCTGAAAGGGATTTTTCTTTCCCAAAGCAGAGTGATAGTGACAAGAAGGAGGGCTTCCTACAGCATCACACTGAAGAAATGGTCCCTGTGTGGCCCACAAAATATAAGCTGTAGGATCAGAGAGCGATTCTTTCCTGGGAAAAGTTGTGAGTAAAGGCCAGAATTCTATGGAGTGCAGGGCTTTGGTGTATGAATAGAAATTTTCAGAAAATATTTTGCTTCCTCCCTAATCTCCAGTACTTGGAAATTGGAAGGTGTACTCATAGAGGAAGGTCTGCTGTCTATGGAACTTCCTGATTAAAAAAAAAAAATTAAAAATACAAGTTTGGAGACAATATATTTCATTATTTCATAAATATATCAAAATTATTAATTTTTTCCCCTGCATTTTAATGAGGAATTCTATGCTCAAATCTTCCGGGTTACTATGAGCATAGAGGGGACTTTATCTCACCAAAGGAGCTAGCTGATTTAATTTTAGGGTAGCTCATTGGACTGACTCAATGAACTGTCATTAAAACACCAGGAAATTAGAAAAGTCTGGATTCACTTTTCAACCAGAATACCATTAAAAGGATAGGCTGTAGGGTCAACTATGTGAGTTTAAATCCAAGTTTTACCATTTACCAGCAACGTGACCTTGGGAAGGCTAATCTCTAAAATGAGATTAATAATAGTACCTTCCTCATGAAATAGTTACTGGATTAGATTAAGTTATAATTTCATGCTCAATGCCTGGTACTTATTAAGTTCTCAGTAAATATTAGCTATTATTCTGTATGTTTCCAGGGTAAGTAGATTACACCAAAACATTCTCCATCCTGGATGGGGACTATCTCTTTGAATTGCCCAAGATCCAAACTGACTCCTGGGGAAAACGGTTGGATGTGCTCTGGCATTTGTCAGACTGTCTTTCTCTCGGCCTATTGAACACTGGAGAGTGCACATTCCAGACAGCGTTTACAACAAAAAAAGCAAGCCCTTTCTAAATAGTACCTGGTTCTGCCATCCCAGTCCTCCAACTGTATTCTTAATGCATATGGTATGACCGACTGTGTGCTTATCAAATGAATCTTCTCATTTCCCAGCCAAAATTCTGTGTTTCCAGTCGGAGACAGATGTCCAAATCCTTCTTTGTATTGAATCCAATTTTTCTTGAAATCCAGACTGCCATCAAGCCTCTAAGTACACAATCGCATGGACAAAAGGAGAGATTGGATTATCAGTGCACATAAAGAAGATGCTATAAATACCGTTTTGAAATATGGACATCAAAACGTGATGTGATTCCACTATTTACTAAGTGAACTTGGGCAAGTTGCCTTAGTTTCCTCATCAGTAAAATTAAAGAATAATGGTGCCTATTTCTTATTGTTGCAGGATTACACCAGAGAATTAAGAGAAATACTGGAAGGAGTGTCTGGTACATAGAAAATTCTAAATCAGTGGTAGTTTTAAAAAGGCACTTAGAGGACTTCAGAACCCCAACTTGGTATTGCTGATTTTTTTACTGATGGTGGAAAGGTCAGCCCATTGCTCCATCTGTGTATGTGGAACAGCACTTCTGTCACTCACTCTCTCTGAGCGCCCCCTGCAGGATTAGTTGTAACAGTGATCAAAGATCAACATGGTTAGAAGATCTGCAATGGGTGACTGGCTCTGGCAGAGGCAAGAGGACACTGGTCTTGGAATAGCCCAACTGTATCCTCTCAGGGACTTTATCTTCTTGTGATGGGCAACCTTAGATCTTGAGCTACCTGAATCAAGAGGTCTCTTTTGGTTCTTTGTCATTCTGCTACTGTGATGATGTGCTCTCATGAATCTACAATATCAGTGCCAATACACTATTGAGTCAAAAGCACAGACTGGAACCAGACTGCCTGGATTCCAGTCCTAACTGTGTTACTTATTATGTGAACTTGGGCAAGTTGTTGACCCTCTTGTGACTAAGTTTCCTCCTCTCTAGAGGTAATGATTGTACCTCATTGGAAAGTGGAGACATTGTGAGAACTAATTGAGTTCATGTTCACAAGGTGCTTATAAAAGTATCTGGCATATGGCAGATGTTGATCTGAGTGTTATTATATATGCACGGGGAGGGGGGGGGATACCTTCTGCAGCACTGTCCATCCATTTCCAGATCCATCAATTTCACAGTAGACTAAGAACTGCTGGTTAGCTTTCAGAGGTTTGATAAAGTAAAGCCCACTCTCCTTGGCTCCCTTATTGGCAATGTCTTGACAATCTGAAGAAGGCAGAGAAGGAGGAGACGAAGGAGAAGGAGAAGAATATTGTACTGTGCTTTGAAATCCCTGTTAGACTGTTCCAGTCTTCACGATGAGCTTTTCACAGTGTTGCAAACTATTCACGTCCCCCAAAAACATTTTCTTAGCTCTCACATCATCATTCCTTTCAAACTAGTTTTAGCTGCTCAAGAAAATTCTAAGCAAGTGAGCACTTTAGACTTACTGGCTAACCATTTTCCACATTATTCCTGTATATTCCTATTAACACTTTCCAGATTAGTCCTATACATTCCTATACATCCTCCTCTGCTTTGCATATTTGCTGTGATAAGAATCACCCCAATATAAATGTTTCACTTACCTTTCCCAGTTGTATCATGTATTTGTACTGTGTCTCTGCAAGGTTCCTGACACTTTGCTTCAAGCTGGGCTACCTTCTGTTTCAGGTTATTGATCTTTTGGTTATTTGAATTATATATTTCCTGTAAAAATCTACAAACAGAAAATAAGATAAGGGAGTTATTCCTTTCAGAGCAGTAATTCTGTATTTTCTTTATTCAAAATACTTTATGTTCTCAAGAAGTACTTCCCGATAAATTCATTCTTGGAAAAATTATAAAATTATGTTACTGAATTGAAGCTCTAAGCTTTGGGGGAAAGAAAATAAGCAAGTCCTTGTCAGTGAATGATGTCATCTTAAGAAATCATCCTGATTTTTTTTTTTTTTTAAAGTAGACTCCACGCCCAGCATGGAGCCCAACATGGAGTTTGAACTCACGACCGTGAGATCAAGGTCTGAACAGAGATCAAGAGTGGGCTGCTTAACCAACTCAGGTGCCGTGGTCATCCAGGTTTTTAACTCTCCTGCAAAAAGGGTAGCAGAGAACAACCTACTGAGTGAGGAACCTGGTTAATAGGAAGACCACCTGGATTTCTTAGGTCAGAGCATTCATAGGGAAGGAAAGGTTCTGCTCAGTAACTCACAGGGGCTGAAGCTGTTCCTTCTCACTGAGGATCTACTGAGGGTCGATTTATGGACTTCAGTCTGTGACTTACATGGGACACATATCTGGGGCATTATTTTACATAAAATAGAAAAGACACTTTCTCTTTTTTTTTTTAATGTTTCCATTTACATAGCTTTGGAAAGAGTCTGAGGGAAGTACAAATCTGTTTTTATGATTTCTCACAGAGTTGCCTGTAGATACTCAGCAATGACAGAAAACCACTTATAATGCACGGACTGTTGTATCTTTCTCTAAAGTAAAGAAGGACAGACAAACTATTTGACCACTTTTTTCTCTCCCAACCCTTAAAAAGTTTCTGCACAATAGTGTCCTTGAACTTCAATGCCGGACAGTAATAATGCAAATTATAGTGCTGATAATAACCACAAAACTAATGGCCTCTGATACCAATGAGAAGCTAGATCCCTTCTGGGTCACTTCAGCCACCATTTAACTCTATTTCCTATGCTACTTTGAGAACAACCGAGGGGGTAAAATTGAGTAAGAAACTCAACTGTATCTGAGACCCTATGTTCAGAAAGTCTGTGAGTCCTAGGAAGTTATTAGCAGAGACATTTTACTTTTAAATGAAGAGAAGAGAATACACGACTGCAGGTTCAATGTGTCATGATTGACACTTGCCTTACAATATTTGTTACACTTGGTTTCTTAAAACAGGTTTTTTGCTGCTCTGCCTCCAGTGTAATATAGGATTGTAGCCAAGATCATCCCTCTACCTCTGCTTACTAATTTATCCGCCACTTATTTGTTGGCATTTTTAGTAAAAAAAAATTCATTTTCAACAACCAAATTCCCATCAGTTTAAATTTATGTTGTAAATCCGAGATGGGTGATGGTTGACCCTTTTGATAATTCTGGTCAGAACAGCATTTGGAGACATATAGAACACATTTCTCCCATATGATCACTAAAAATCAGTTATAACCCGGTGCAGTTCATAGTGCACTAAAAACTCCCACTTCTACTGTGTTCAGGATGGTTCGGCACAATGCCAGTTGGATTTCATAAGAGGGGAAAAATAAAAAGGTTAATTCCACTGAAGCTTGGAATATTGAATAACAACTAAGCCCACTATGGAGATTAAATGAAAACAAAAATGCTTACCGAATATTTGATTCGTGTGATCCAACCAATGCCTCGTATTTTATAATTTCTTCCATCATTTTCTTGGACTCCTTAGTGGCACTCACAATCCTGTCTGTAACATGGGATCAGAGACAGAAGAAGATGTAAGCAAATGGAAGCACTGATACACAGCAAAAGGACAGCACAAAGCATTGTCTCAGCTGTATTTCGTTTCTCACTTGGCTTTGGTGGCTCGTTGGGATTATAGGTGACTTGGATTGACTTGATCAGTTCTTTGGCTTCTGCTGTTTTGTTTTCAATTCCTGCGAAGTGGTCTTCCAAACTCCGTAGATCATTGTCTACACCGGTTTGGTAAGTGGACAGGAAATCTGCAATTCCACAGGTAGTTGGGCAATAACTACCCTGAGAATACAACAAGAGAGTGATTAGAAATCTTGATTTTAAAAGAAGTTAGCATAAAGTCTAGCATAAAAACAGGTAAAACCTAGATGATGTTTTTTAAATAAAAAGTTTAAAATGCCCAATGATACTTATGAGAGAATCTCTTCTCTCCCTCTGACCCTCCCCACTTCACACACAGTGAGAAACATGAAAACTACTTACAAATCTTTCATCTAAGATGCAGCAGTTGTCTCTGGTAGCAACGTACTGGAGGAGAAAAACAAAGAGATGTCACTAGTGTAGCACAGCTTTTCTTACTTTTCAGCTGTCCGCGTAACACAACCATGTTCTGGAAACAGCGCACTTACTGCCAGGCACGTCGCGGGGAGCAGTACAAGAGAATAGAAGTAGAGAATTAAACCCTGGGGGTTCAAGGACCAAGTCATGGTGTCTGGGTGCCCGGTGCTCCGAGCCCTGTCCTGTCAGCGCTGTGGCCTCTGGGGTTCCCTTGTCCCTTTATGTAAGCTCCAAGGATGGCCAGCACAGCCAGTGGCTGGGGCTGATCACGGGGCTGTCTTTCCGGCAAGGCGGGGAGGTCTTTCCCGTCTTTTTCCTCATCCTGGCTCCCACCCCACGCTCAGTCAGGTTCGCAGCTTTGGCACACAGGGCGTAAACTCTTCCTTTTTGGCTCAGCTCAAACTTTCTCCCCTGAAGCACACATTCACCTGCAAAGATTGGTGAAGCCTTAGCTCTTGCTGGGCGAGGGGAGGGGTGAGGGGGCTGCCTGTTGCAACCTCTTCCAGTAGGTGCTGAGAGCAAACACAGAGGGCTGACCTCGAGGAGAACAAACCCGCCCCAATCTGAAGAGGAAGCCTGGTACCATGATCTAACTCAGGGCAAGTCCTTTCTTGGCCAAGGGAGGAGGTGATAAACCTATTTTTAACCTGTGGTTGTGGCAGAAGGAGACTGCCTGCCTGGTGGAAGCAGCAGGTCCCAATTGGGCAATATTCCCAAGAATGAATGAGTGACTTGGGAATATATTCCGGCCCCTCTGTGTTTACCATTTACTTTGTTTTTGTTTTGTTGTTTTTGTTGTTTCAGTTGCGATGTAATTGATAGATAACATTACATTCATTTCAGGGGGACAACTTGCTGATTTGACATTTGTATATATTGCAAAATGATCACCATTATAAGTCTAGTTAATATTCGCACTAGTTACAAAATACTCCCCCCCCCCCACCTTGAATGGAGAGTTTTCAAAATCTACTCTCTCAGCCACTTTCAAATATGCAGTGCAGGGTTATTTCACCATGGTATATCACCATGCAGTGCATTATATCCCCAGGACGTGTTTTATAACTGGAAGTTTGTACCTTTTGACCAGCTCCCCCCCTCCCCCCCGCTGACCACCAACCCGGGCTCTCCATTTTGTGTGTGGGGGTGAAGCTCTGCTCTTCCCTTTGCTGGAAGAACTAGCTGGTGCGGCGTCACATCTGCCACAGAGGGGAACGGGAACCTACTCTGTTTCCCCCCGAGGATCCATCTTATTCCCTCAGAGGAAAAGCTGGATATAGGGGTTAGGAAATGCCACATCCCGTACATGTGACTAGAAGCATAGCTGGAGGAAAAGGGCAAAATGAGGTATTAAGGAGGGCTGTCCCTTTTTGCCTGCCCCTAGAGTTTCCTTGTATATTGGGAAAACATGTTTATCTTCCTCTCCTATCCCTCCTTTGGCCCTCTGAAACCAAGCTAACTGCAAATTTTAATTAAATATATTAATGGGAGAAATACATCTAGATTAGAAGAAATACTAACACTTCGCTATTTAATCCTTACAAAGAAGTTTTCATTTTGACTTAAAACAGAGGCCAGTGTTCCTACTTGGTAAATAATCCATAACCATTGTAACAAAGTGAATATAACAAAATCAAGTGTGTTGCCTTTTCTTTCCCTCTCAATGGCTGTCCTCTCTCTGGCTTACAGGTAGTTGCCAATCACATCACCATACCCCCAGCCCATCCTCTTCATCCTCCTTATCTACTCATCTAATTAGTTGTCAAAACTTGCTACTAAAATTCTTCTCCACTGTCACTGCTACTTTCTTCCCACTTTCATTTTCATGGTCAACACCCTAGAGGAGGCCTCCTTAATTCTTGTCTACACTGCTTGTGTAGAATGCTTGTTCACTGACTCCCCTTCCAACATTCCAGTTACTTCTGGTTCCAAACCATTCATCACACTGTTGACAGATGCCTCTTCCTATAAATGTAGCTCAGATCCTGACATTCACCTGCTCAAATACCTTTAATGACAACCCTATCTCCCATCATGTAAACATAAGAAATGTCCTTCCTACCTTTGCTGCCTTTTCTCTCCTGATTCTATTTCCTATACCCTCTAGTCCAGCCAGACCGAATTGTATAACCTCCTGGTAGGATGCACCATCCAGTCCTACTTCTCACATAGTGTTCTTTCTATTATATGTCACTGTCTGCCTAGATTGACTTCATACAGACTCCTGCATCCCAGGCTGTCAAAATCCTACATAACCTTCAGCCCCCCTCTGATGGCCCCCTCTTTCATAGCACTTAGAGCACTTAGAGCAATTTTCTGTTGTGTATATACATGCTGTGGCCGCCTTATTAGATTGCAAACTTAATTTCATGTGTACTGCACTGATCATAGCAATATTTAACACTCAGTAATGATTTGATGACATTGAATTGAACTGGGCTAAGTGAGAGTGAGCCTTTATAATTTTTCAATTATGGCATTAGCCTACTGTTAGGACAATTGGGAAGCTATCTGGGAAAAAAATCAAGTGTCATGCGTACCTAGCTTCTTAAGCCAAAAACAAATTCCAGATTAGTGGGCGCCTGGGAGACTCAGTTGGTTGTCTGCCTTCTTCGGCTCAGGTCATGATCCTGGGGTCCGAGGACTGAGCACAACATTGGGCTCCCTGCTCAGCAGTCTCCCTCTGCCCCTCACCCCACTTGTGCTCTCTCTCTCTCAAGTAAATAATAAAATCTTTTCTTAATCCCAGATTAAATAATTATTTAAATATAAAAATACTAGAAAAATAATGAGAGAAATCATTCATAATACTTGAGTATGGAAGGTCTATTTAAATGTGACACAAAACCCCAGAAAAGATTGTTGAATTTTGACTACATAAAAAACCTTCCTAGCCAAACAAAACAAAAAGCTATACACAAAAGACAGAATACAGAAAACAACACAATCTATACACATACATGTTAGCTTATACACTAAATATCATTTCAAGATTACATACTAGAGTCTACAGAGGTGTGGGGTAGAAACAGGAAGGACAAAGTTGGGGAAAAGGTCTTCTTTTTTTCTGTATATTCGGTATCTTTAGAATTTTGAATCTATGTACATGTTACTTCCCCAAAGTACATACAATTAAAACAAGTAATTAACAATCATTCACAATTATTTATTGGTTGTATTAATAACTATTTCTTGAGTCTTAAAAATTTAAATATAAAAAATGATAAAAGAATTGCCTTCTAAGGAGAGGGTAGCCTGATTGAGGAGAATAAACATAGGTAGTTGTTAAGAAATCCGGAGTCCATCTGCCAGGGTTTAAATCCCATCTCTACAACTCAAGAGGTATGTTACTTTGTACAAGTCACTTAACATCTCCAAGTTTATGAATTACCAAATGTTTTCAAGTGAAATTGGAACTTGTAAAAATAAGTACTTCATTTCATAAAATTCTAAGATTGACCATTATTGGTAGATTTGGCTCATAGGGAACAAGCTTTGTTGTTCAGGCTTTAGAAAGTTTTCTTTAATAAATGATCCATTATAACTAACTGCATTTTGATTCTGTAATGCTCCCTGAGGAAGAATGCATCTGGTTGTCTAATTTAGATGGAAATTTCACCAAAATTAATTCCACCATTCAAAGATGAAATCGAATGGACCGGACTGCATGCCTTATGAGAAGGTGTACTTCCTATCAGAAAGACAGTTCATACAGAGAGTCCCACAGAGCATGTAGTCACCACGGTTCTCTTCACTTAAGACCATAAAGTGTTGCTTTGTTGAATTCAAGGTAACAATTCATAACTTTGTGTTAAATGTTACATCTATACACACACACACACACATAAAATTTCACATGCACAAGGTTGATAGGCACTTAAGTTGAGGAAATTAGACATTCTATCTTATCCATTTTTTCTTAAGTTGGGCTCCACATGGGTGTGGAGCCTAATGTGGGGCTTGAACTCACGACCCTGAGATCAAGACCTGAGCTGAAATCAAGTGTCAGACGCTTAACCAACTGAGTGACCCAGGTGCCTTGTATCACATCCAACTTTAGAAGTATAGTATTTGTATGTCTGGCTTTTACTGACTTGCCTTGGATCTGAAATGCATAATCATACTTTTAGAGAAAGGACTTGCTTTTTGCCACATTCTCAATCAAAATTTTATTAGATAAGATGCTCTTTGGGAGAAAATGAGCAACAGCGACTTAGTGGCCTACATTGGCCCTGCATTCCATCTGGTATCTCTTAAGTTTGTTAAATTTTAACTAGTTGTTCTCTTCCACATTTGGGCCACTTTTTTCTCTGATAAATTATAAATGATTAATGAATTCCAGGAAAGAAGAGTATTTGTTAGGTCATATTTCTTCTACTTCTATGTCCATTTTCTGAGAAAATAGCTTATGCAGTGTTTAAGCCAAAATTATCATTTCATTTAGTTCGGAGGTCAATGGGTCTGTTTATTGAAATAATAATCTCCCAAACTGCCTATCACCCAACTGTTTGTGTTCTGATTTGAAAGTACAACATCTACTGCTAATTATCTTCATATACTGATAATTTACTCTATGAAACCCTAGTCTGTTTTGTTCATCTCTGCCCCAAAATAGTTTGCTGAATTTGAATTTGATTATTTAGAGTTAATTTAAGACTTTTTGACCTGGTGACAATGATATAGAACTTCAGGAATAAAAAATAAAAAAAAAAAAGAGAGAGAGCCACAGATATTAACCATCTTCTTTACGCTTGATGTCATGCCCTGGTTTATCTGTTGCCATTGTGGATAGTCTCTCATTTGATCCTCATAACAAGCTGAGGAGGTAGATATTATCTGCACCTTCTAAAGGAGCAAAGGGAATCTTTGAGAAGTTGTGATGGCCTACTCAAGGTCACTGTGCCAGAACAGAAATTCAATCCTATGAGCCCAAGACTTGAGCTCTTAACCATGACTCTAAGTAGAATCATGAAGCTCTTCTTAAGAAGAACTGAAGGTGATATTAGGGTACAAGATATTATTATGAGAATCAAAGTTATGCACTGATGGAATGAGTTCCTAGTGAAGTTTATGAATTAAAAAAAATAATGTGTGTGCACATATATCTAAGGATACACTGTATGGTATGAACATGTATTTACCTCTATCTTATCTATCTAATCTGCCTCTCTTCTCTGAGTTAGAGACAAAGTTGGCTAGATGGTCTTCTATAGTCTTTCTTAAAGCTGGATTTTTATTGTTTTATGATGTTTGAATTTTCAGCCCAATTTTAGATGGAAGCCTTTATTTCAATGCTGGCTACGAGATTCAAGTTCAATAAAACTTGATGAATTGAATTCTCTCTGTAGATTAAAGGAAGATACATCCATTAGGTGGTCCAAGAAAACCCAAATCAGTGCTAACAATGATATTTCTATTTTTATAATAAATAAACTATTTTTAGGTACAAGCTAAATTTATAGCCTCACTCCTCAGAACTGGATTTCCTCAAAGTAGGCAGAAAGAAAATGACCTGTTGACATGTTGAAAATCAATCCAGCCAAAAGTAAAAATATCCCATTAAGGGAAACAACCTTGTCAGTTAGTATATTTGCTTTGTTCATAAAAATAGCCCAGGAAAAGTGAAAATGAAAATGTTTTCTTGATAGGCTCTGAACAATGTGCTTTTAGTTTCACTAGGTAAATCAGAGTCAGAAAAACAACATGGAACACGCAATATGGAGTTCTCACTGGGGGCTGGGCGGCAACCACAGGTTGGGTTTTGAGCTTCATAACTCCATCAAGCTACATCACAGGCATCAATTAGGACATCTGGCCCAGGGGCTGGGGTGTTCAAAAGTGCTATAGATGAGATTTTAGAAAATTAAGCAATTTAGAAAAAGAAGGATTATCCCAATCAAAATTGTGTTTAGAGCCAAATATGGCCAAGAAGAAGCTGTTTTTAATACTGCTAGACTTTAAGAAATGTTCTGAGACTGCCCTGAATTGAGACAAATCAATGTTAAATTGAAGTGTCAAATTGGTCTCTATTACTGGTTTGTTCCTTTCTATCCTCATGTAATCTACCATTTGAGATCCCTTACCTTATGAAACATTTCTTCTCACTAAATGATCAGCAGAATATAGCAAGAGCAAATGAGTATGGTTTTAAAAAAAAATAACAAAGAGGCCAAGTAACATTCACAAAAATATACTTTAGAGAGACAGGAAATTTTAAGCCTCTGAATAGAGATACCAGCCTATCGTGAAAGGGACAGCATTATGTTTGAGGAGAACTTTGGTCATTTTGTCAAATAAATTATCTTTGTAGAAAAAAATTATATATTCCTAAAGAAGAAAGGGATGTAGGAAGAACAGGAAATTCTCTCAGAGAAATGGAATGATTCATCTTGACCTTGTTTAATGCCTGCATTTGCTCTGACCTTCAATCTCGAATGAGAGCAAATAAAATACTGATTAGACTTGTGTCTTTGTTTTAAATTCTAACTACTTGGGTTATTTTACTACCTGAATTGGATTGCACTATAGTCCTTTCAATTCAAAGTTAAGCCCATAGAGAATACATTGTCTATAAAGGATAACTTTGTATTGACATTTTGAAGGACCTGGCTTCTTCCACGAAAGGTGACATACATTCCTCTTCTTTAAACATAGATTATTATGTATGCTTTACCTTGAGTGGTGGAACAGTGACCTCTGCTTGATAAACAAAGATACGATTTGCAAAAGCCCAAATATTTACTGAATGTTTTGCAAGGAAGACCTCATTCGTGGTTGATAATTACTGTGCCAGTAGGTTACTGAAAAATTACCTCCCTTCAGAGCTAACTAGGACAAGCTCATCCACAATGAAACAAAATCAGTCAACATTCAGAACATTGTGTTTTCATCTTTTATAAACAGCACAGAGGAAATTCCATTTACCAAGATCCAGGAAACCAATTGCTTAATCATGCCTCCCTCTGGGTTGGAAAGCTATCTGATATTCTCATATCAATACTTCTGAATCTCACCCAGTGTGCTTTTTTTAGGTGAATTTCCCCACCAGCACTTCATGAATATTGAACACTGCGTCATCTCATTATGGGTATGGAAGGCCCTGTCCCTGCACTCCTCCTATCTTCCCGATATGGTAAGCTGCCTCCGGCTCTGACACAGGTACTGGATAGCATCATCCTAGGAAAATTCTCAAAGTAATGCTTAATCAAATATGCACCCCAAATTTGGTTAAACAGTTAATGCCCACTGTCCTGCCATGTTCCTCCACAGGCTGCTCAGCCTAAATGTTTGTCGAGCATGGGCTATTTGCCAGGCCCTCCTTGTTCAATACAATGAACAAAATACAGTCTCTGCTCTCAAGAAGTTTACACTCTAGTGGAGAGAAAGAGGCGATAAACAATATATTATACAATATCGATTGATGACAAAGGCTGTGAAGAAAAACAAAGAGCAAGGGAATGAGAGAGGCTGAGCCAGGGCTAGCTGGGATAGGGCGACTGGGGAAGCCCTCTAAGATAAGGCCAGGTTTGCTGGGATTAGGGTGGAGGGGGTTGCAAAGCTGCTGGCTTGCTCATCATTGCCCCCTGCAGGCCCTAGGTATTTGCGGGGTGAATGGTTCAAAGCTAACATCTGTCATTTTTTGATTTGGGGTTGTGAGAGATTTGCCCAGCCCAGGAATGTGTCAGAGTGAGAATAAAGTAGAGGGACCCTGTGAAGCATGATAAAGTCCATCGACATCCTACTGCCACGTCTGGTATCCTGCGATGGAACTCCGATCATGTCATTGTCTTCATCGAGAACCTTCTAGGTCTCCCTACCCTCATCCAAGAAAATACAAACTTCTCAGCCTTGTATTTAAGCTTATCCACAAAAATATGCCCAATGTAGCTTATCAACCGGATCTTCTAAATTGGAGTAAGTTATCACAATCCCTTAAAGTTTTAAAACAATATTAAGTCATGTAATAATAAATTAATTATAATAAATTTATGTTAAGTCCCACGAAGGTACAGATTTTGATCTGCTGTTATCTGCAGCACTTAATGCACTTCCTCAATAAATACATGTTTAATCCATAATATTAAAGTGGAGTATGAGGGAGAGCATATGCATATTAAGGGGTTTAGAAAATTAGTCAGGAAAAGAAAAGACAAATTACCCCAGCCTCAAAAGCATCTGTCCCAGAGCACAATGTGTTTGCGGATGTAGCCAGGCAATCAGATACCACAGGCTCATTCAGAAATAGCAATGGTGTCCTCTGGACAAACCACAGTGGTCCTTCTATGACCCCATCTGAGGTGGCATAAGGCAGAAGACATTCTCTGTGACTTTTTGACCAAAGGAGACTTCACATGTGTTTTATGTTTGGAAAACAAAAGCAAAACTATATAACACTTGAAAACCAGTCCAAGTTAGAATGATCTGCCATAAAACAGGTTGGACAAATGCCAGTGCCAAAACACCGGGAAGAATTTCCAGGGGCCACTGGTCACCTTTTCTCCTTATCCAATCTATGAAGTAAAAGAAGAGAAGGCTACACAGGCATCTGAGCTACTCCCACTGGCCTAGAACCTGCTCGGGGGCTCTGAGCAGCAGTACAACCTTAACAAAGTTAAATAAAATACTAGGACGTGGGAAGACAGGAATTTACAAAGCATGGTGTGTGGGAGTTCTATCAAGCATTTGCACTCACTTAAGAAAAATGTCTACCGCATACAAGTGTAGGGTTCGTGTGCATGGTAAAGAAAGCCAAAGGACCTTTACCTGCCCCTTCTTTTAGGCTTGTTTGTTCTGGTCCCACACTTTAGCCCACACTTTAGCTTACCCAACTATGCCCCAAGCTAGCACCAATAAGAGGGGTCATAACCAATGGTTCAGAAACCTTTGCAGGGTCTGGGTTTCCCACCCCACCCCACACGTCAAGCACAGTTTACCTCAGAGTGCCCCATCTCTGCACACTGTGAAGAGTCATATCAGATCTGTACCTTACCCTCGTTGGGTGTGTTCCAGTACCTTCTTTCTCCTTTCAGGAATCCCAACCTATTTCCTGTTCACCCCAGAACAGGCTCTGATAAACACATATGTGGTAGGGAGTCAATAACTGAACCAGACTGAAGTGTTGCTTCTACCAAGATGGAAATTTAAACCTGAAATAAAACTAGAAACTGAAGATATGAACTTCTAAAGGTAGAATTTTAGCAAACGGTCAGCTATTGAGAGAGAACGATGGAATCAAATAGCATGAATTAAGACTAATTGAAGAGTACTTGTATAAAGCAATTTAATGATATCAGGACAGCATTTTATTTCTGTATTAAGTACTCTAGAGTTTCTTCTACATGATGATTTCTTTAAAATGCTCCTCAAAGGGGCGCCTGGGTGGCTTAGTGGGTTAAAATGCTCCTCAAATTTTTGTTGTATTTTCTTTAAAAAGTGCAGATTCCTAACCCTTGTCCAGATCTACTGAACAGAGTATCCAGATGTGGACCCCAGTGAATGTACATTTTATTAACAAGCTTCCCTAGCTCATTGCTCTGTGTAGGAACATAGAACAGTGTCACCCCCTGTACTGAGGAGTAATCACACCTGCTTTCCATAAGGTGGTCTGAGGTCTGCTCAGCAATCTCAAAGCTCATATAATACCTCTTTGTTGTGTTTTCTACCAAAGCCCCACTGGAATAATTTCTCGATGCAAAAAGAATCATAAAAAAAAAAAGTATGAGTTTCTTCTATTTAAGTTCAAAATTAGGCTTCGGTAATTTGATTGATCGATAGGTATTGCTTCATGAATATTGCCTCAGTGCTGCCAGAAGAATGGACGGTAGGCTGGCACCAAGTCCAATGCCTTGACACACCTTGGAAGTCCTTGCACAGAGATGATGTTCAAGAAACAACTTGGAGAGATTCAAGCGCTTTCCAAAAATACCATAGAAAAGACTCAGGGAAGGATTGAGGTGGGAGGGAGAGATGGGAAGGTAAAGGCTAAAGATCGTCACTCTGAGGAACAGACAGACGGTGACCACTGACATAAATGGAGGAAAATGAGACGGAGGACCTGCTTTAGGGGAGAGACATGAATCCAATCTCCCACATTTTAAGTCTGAGAGTAGTGAGGCCTCTATTAGGTGGTGGCTTCAGAATGCTGGAGACAGAGCTTTGGGAATGAGACTCGATGTTGCGTCAATGAGAGATGATGAAGAGTTTCAAGAAGAAAATATGGTGTGAAAATAAGGGGCTTGAGGATAGAAATTGGGCCTGAACTTCAGGCTAACAGAACAGAAAAGGGAAGAAAATCGCTATCCCCGCCTCACACCCCAATCCTACAGACGTGTCAGACTTTCCGATCTCTAGAATGAAATCCCGCACACTTCAGTTCACCTGTTTGTCTGGGCCTCAGAATGCTTTTGAGGTAAAGGATAATCAACAATATAAGAAAGAGAATCTTGGCTGTTGGAGAACATGTCCCGTAATACAGAACGAGTAGTGGAGTATCCGTTTCACTGATTTCATGTTCTATGGCGCCAGCAGCAGGTGGAGTGTCTAGTAAATTGTTTTTGTTTATTAGCATATTTGATGAAATTAGTCTCCTCATTGTGTTGAATTTCCTGAGGGCCTTGGGCAAGTCTGTTGGATTGAGTAGTGAATAGGCTTAATACAGCATACGTCATTATAAATATCCCGGATTACATACTGTTTACTAGAGCTAGTGGCCGGAATATAAGGAACTTGGAAATAAAACTTTATTTTAAGGCTCTATGTTGGAAGAGCGATCCTCTCCGATATGCAAGGCAACAGAGCCACCTGCCGGTGAAACTATGTCCCCCACCAGGCGGCAATAGACAATGCTTGTATGGGTGTATCATCTATCTATTCACTCAAACTGTCTCATACATTCTTGTAGGTAAAGATATCCTCCCAACCCGTTCCTTTTGTATGTGTGTAATTTGTGGTCTGAATGTTAGATTTTTCTGCTTTTCTGATGATGAAGGGATGATAAGGTACGAATCGGGCATCAGCCCATGTCCCTCACCAGCATTCAAAGTGGGATCTCAGGTCAGAACACTGAACTCAGAATTTGGATGGGCAACGTGCCCGGAAGACTGTTTGGTGTCAGTCTGGGTCTGGCAGAGCTGTGGATTCTAGATGTGCGCTTGGCTCTACTTCCTACCATCCTTGTTTTACCATGTTCCATAAATAAGCCAAAGATGGACCCGGTATGCTCACCCCACAGGTTGCTGATTTTTTTCAAACAGACTGTGGGATCCAAGAACTCAAAAGCCTGTGGGCTCCAAAGTTGAATTTTCATATTTAAAACATACTCAGTTGTGGGGCGCCTGGGTGGCTCAGTCGGTTAAGCATCTTATATTTTTATGACTTATTTAATTAATGTATTTATTTGACAGACAGAGAGAGAGAGAGAGAGAGATCACAAGTAGGCAGAGCAGCAGGCAGAAAGAGAGGGGGAAGCAAGCTCCCTGCTGAAAAGACAGCCCGATGTGGGGCTCGATGTGGGGCTTGATGTGGGGCTCGATCCTAGGACCCTGGATCATGACCTGAGCTGAAGGCAGAGGTTTAACCCACCGAGCCACCCACGCCCCCCAAATGTCTGACTCTTGATTTCTGCTCAGGTAAGGCTCTCAGGGTTGTGAGTTTGCACCGCACATTGGGCTCCACACTGGTGTGGAGCCTGCTTAAGAGTCTCTCTCTTCCTCTTGCTCTGCCCCTCCCCCAAGCCCCGCTTGTGTGTTTTTTCTCTCTCTCTCAAGAAATTATTCAGTTGTTTTAAATACAGCCCAAATAAACATATTTTAAAACATATTTAGAACTGGCCTGCTTTGCCTATGCCAAGAAACTGCATCCAACATCTGCTAACCACAGTTAAGATAAACCTTCTAGCTATTCAAGATGTCTACTTTGTGGCTGCCCTTGGGAGTTCCCTGATCAGAAACTCCCAGATAGGCTGCTGAGCAGCCTCACCTAGACCTGTAAGTCCCCTCTCCTCTCATCCTCTCCCTCAAGAGCTCCCTAACCTTCCTATTGTCTGGGCAGAAGGGCAGAAGCCTCTAGGCTGTCATAGCAACCAAATGGTCCTGTACTGTGTTGGACGCCCTTCCCTGCTTCCCAAATGCAAACCAGTCAACGTGTTGCCTGAATAAAGCTTGCTGTGTCTCACTCCCACCTCGCGGTCTTCTCTTCAGCCACCCACCCCAGATCCCTCTTAGGCAAGATAGGCCTTGCCTCCAAAGGGAGAAAGAAATGAACTTCAAAGACTCAGAGAAATCAAGTTGTTCATATGGGGATGGCATTGCATTACACATTCTCTGTGCCTCCCCTTTGATTACTCTTGTTCCCCTGCAGAAGTTGACATTGTTTCCCAGGTAGGGTTTGGAGTACCAATGCCCCTAACTGTCCCTTCCCAAAGTGTCCCGGAGGCCTGGCCACAAATAGGATGAAAGCTTGCAGCGTGTAAGTACTTTAAATATGCTATCCTTCCTCAGGGAAGAGTTGTCCCCGCTGTAGGCAAAATGGCTAATAGTCTTCCTCTGAGTCTGGTCAAGGACGCCTTTGCTCTTGACCTTTGCAATGGTGGAGCGACTTGGAAAGACAATGAAGCTGAGTTAGTCCTAAAAAGGACGCAGAAAGTCTGAGCCCAAAGCCCAGGCGCTCAGTATTGGAAGGTAATAAAAGATTCACACACTTCTGGGGCGCCTGGGTGGCTCAGTGGGTTAAAGCCTCTACCTTCAGCTCAGGTAAGATCCCAGGGTGCTGGGATCGAGCCCTACATCGGGCTCTCTCCTTGGCGGGAAGCCTGCTTCCTCCTCCTCTTTCTCTCTCTCTCTCTCTCAGCCTGCTTCTCTGCCTACTTGTGATCTCTGTCTGTCAAATCATCAATCAATCAACCAATCAATCTTAAAAAAAAAAAAAAAAAGATTCACACACTTCCTTAGTAATTCCTTCCCCCCTGTATGGTTGAATGTACAAAAAGAGCATCTCCCTTCCTGTGGTTATTTAAGTATTAGACTGACTCTCCTGCACCACTCATTAGCTCTGTTATCTAGCCAATTCTTTAGCGTCTCTGGGCCTAAGTCTCTTGTTTGTCAGAGGGAGACAACAACAGAACCCACCTGGTTGGGTTTGTTGTGAGGATTAAAGGAGATCATGGTTAATTTTTTTCTACCAGAGGCAACATAACATAACAACTGAGAGTATGGACACCGGAGCCAGATTACTTGGGTTCCAATTCCAGTTTTACAGTTTCCTTCTAGCTGTGCGACCTTCTCTATGTCTCAATTTCCTCAACCTTAAAATGGGGATAATTATATTATCCATCACATGGGGTTGTTTTCTTCAATGTGCTAATAAATATAAAACATTTACAGCATCTTATAAGAACCTATTTTTGTTAGAACGTGAATAAAGCTCTTAGAACAGTTTCTGGTAAATGGTAAGAACTCCACGAATGTTAACTATTTTACTCTTAGTCACGTAACTTCTCAGATCCATAAACTTTATATTAGTTATTCAATAACAAAGAAAGAGCTGGTTTCTGTTTTCTTCCTTTTATTATAAAATTTTACTCCTAACTTAAGCTTTTGCTTTGTTAAATTCAATCTGGGAGGCGAGCCAGCACCATGGGACTTGGAAGAATGATAAGTGCATTAATGGAAACAAAATGGCTCAAATATTAAGTATAAAAAGGAGACTGGCTCCTCTTTCTGTCCGCCAAAAATTAACTAGCTTGTAAACACTCTCCGCTACTTCTTGCTTCCCTCCATACTTCTTAAGAATGTTTGCTGCGAACCTGTGTTCCCAGCAGGCCTTGCTCAGAGGGCACTGGTAAGTACAGGAAAAACAGCTTCTTCACGGAGCTGGCTGGAGAAACAAAGCTGGCCTGGGTACAGTTCTCTAGCTCCTTGGAAGGGAAGCCGTATCTTTGTCTTGTTGGATTTTTCCTTCTCAAACTCAGAATTTGGAAGGGGGCGGGAAGTGCGGGAAGGATCTTTACATCATTGGCACAAACTCCAAGAAGAGAAGAGGAGTCTGGCCAGCAAGCCTAAACCGTGTTTTGTGGTTGGGCTTGTTGAAATCGCCCGAGCCCGGGGTGGCAAGCGGCGGGGGCCTCAGACCCGGGGCTCGGCGCGCGGGTGCCACCGCCCCTGGGCACCCAGGCCGAAGCCGGCGCGTTGACGGGCCGGATCCGGGGGCTGTGCCTCCACCTTCCGGGGAGACTCCAGGGCATCAGGTAACCGAGCCGCAGCCTGCGCCCCGCGCTTACTCCCGCTGATCTCGGGCACCCTGTCCACCCCGCGCTTTGTGCCCTGCGTTCTCGGAAGAACGGGACGCGAGGGGGCGAGGCGTCGGCCGCAACCCTGCAGGGAGGCCGCAGGTGTAGGGCCCGCCGTCCGAGCGCTGACACTTGGCCCTTTGCTCCACCACGCGTCCGAGGTTCGCACCGACGTTTCCCCTCTCCGGAGAGTGAGCCGGCGCCCGCCTTTGCTCAGCCTCTCCGTGGAGAAGTGCCTGCCCGCCTGCCTTTCCCTGCCTGCCCTTGCTAGTGGGTCCCTCCCTCCCGGCCCACCCCGAGTAGCTTTAATGTTCGGAGCCTTGTGCCTCCTTTCCGTCCGTCCATTCCCTGTTCTTCCTCCCGTTGGAAATGGAAATCTTTCGGCGGACGGGGACAACACAGTGGGCTCGGTTTTTGGTGGCTAGGGATTTGAGGTTAGGAGTGGGGACTTAAAACCGTGGCTTTTGTACCTCCATGGTTTAGGGCTTTCTTGTGCCTTTGTCTCCCCGACCCTGCCCAAAGATTTGTTCCATTTATTCAAAGTACATCTGTGTTCTCCCTCTCTCCCTTTTTGGACTACTTTATAAGGAGGAAATCAAGTGATCCTCATTATTCAAACCTGGACTAACCATACGCATTAACATAGGGTAATCAGGCCTGGGGTTATTTATTTATTTACATGGAATCACCTAGTGAAATACAATGAACAGAGAAGTCATTTGGGGGGGGTGCCACCTTTTTTTGCATTGAAATGTTTTGACACTTGGGCATGCCCTAGTTGTAGCGTCTATACCGTTTGATTTGAGGGCCATTGTCTCTGGCATGAAATACCAAACCATTGTTTGTCATCATGCCCCCAAATTCTATTGATGTTTATTTCCTTTTGTTTACAGTTAATGTTCTTTAAGAGTCCCCCCACCTGAATCACAGTTACCAAGAGAAGCATGAGATCATAATACATTATTGAAGAGCCTGCTCTCCTATTCAAGAAACAGGGCCAACTTCTGGGGGTGCCTGGGTGGCTTAGTGGGTTAAAGCCTCTGCTTTCGGCTCAGGTCATGATCCCGGGGCCCTGGGATTGAGCCCCACATTAGGCTCTCTACTCAGCAGGGAGCCTGCTTCTCTCTCTCTCTCTCTCTCTCTCTCTCTCTCTGCCTCTCTGCTTACTTGAGATCTCTGTCAAGTAAATAAATAAAATCTTAAAAAAAAAATAAAAAGAAACAGGGCCAACTTCTGAAGGGCTGTGTTCAATAGGTTCTGGGCCCAGTTCTAAAGCTAATTAGCTATGTGACCTTGATTGTTCAATTTATGTAATCTCTTGGAACCTTGTTTATCTCACTTCAGGAGAGCTGGAACTAATAACCTCCATCCACTAGCCAGTGAGTGCTAAAAAATCAGTGGTCAGTCGGCCCTCATCTTCCTGGACCTGTCAGCGGTATTGGAGCAAATTGATCACTCTCTCCTTAAATACTTTTTTCTTGAAGTCTCCTGAAGTTTTCCTCCTTCCTCCCTGCCCACTCCTTCTCAGTCTCCTTGACTGTCCCTCTTCATCTCTAAAACCTAAGATTTACAGTGCTACAGTCCTCCTCTTGGACTCAGTCTTTTTTTTTTTTTTAATTTTTAAAAAAGATTTCATTTACTTATTTGATAGAGAGAGAGAGTGAGATCAGGAACACAGAGGAGGAATGGGAGAGGGAGAAGCAGGCTTCCCCCTGAGCAGGAAGCCTGATGCTGGGCTTGATCCCAGAACCCTGAGATCATAACCCGAGCTGAAGGTAGATGCCCAAGCACTGAGCCACCCAGGTGCCCCTGGACTCACTCTTTAGGCACTCTCCTCTATGATATTTAACATCGATACTTTGATATAGGCTCCACACGTCCGCCTCCAACATGGACTTGTCCTCTTCTGAAATCCGTATTCCCATATCCACTTGTTTTCTTTGACATCTTCTGGAAGAGGCATCTCAGAGATAATATGTTTAAAGGTGAACTCTTGATCTTCACCCCCAAATCTGATGCTCCCCCAGTCTCATTCATCTTAGCCAACGACAACCCTGTCTTTCTACACTCAGGCCAACACCTTTGCTGTCCAACCTGTCTTCCACCTTCACTCTCCTCTAAACTACTGTCTCTTGAATCGGACTGTAGTAACGGCCTCCTACCTCATCTCCCTGGTTTTTCCCTTGCCCTTCTGCTGTGTGTTCTCCTCAGAGTAATCCTGCAAGTCAGTCATGTCCTCTGTTGGAAGAAAACTGTCCAATGTCCAATGGCTTCTCGAATTTGGAGTAAAATCTGAAGTCCTTACAGTGACCTAAATGTGTAACTTAGTCTCAGATTCTTTTCTGGCTTCATCTCTTCCTTGCGCCCCACCACTTGCCCACTGGCCCTGCTGGCACACTGATCTTCCAGCTGTTAGTCCAACATACCAAGCACATCTCTGTCTGGGGGACTTTGCACTTACTAGTCTCTCCATTGGAAACATTCCTTTTCCCAGACAACCCACCAGCTGGTTCCTTCACTTCCTTTAGGCCTCTGCTCACTCAAATATCATCTTATCAAAGACCCCTACCCTTGACCACTTGACATCCAATAGTCACTTTCAACCCTTTCCTTCCTGGTACTTCCTAACCCCTTACCTTGCATTATCTTTCTCCACAGCTCTTGCCAGCTGACAGATATTTGTGGGGCATTTTTTCTTTTTTCCCCCTCCTTCCATCCCCTTCCCAGAATGGAAACTCCCAAGCGGGCAGAGATTTTGATAGTCTGAGACCAAAGTGCTGTTATAGTGGAGTGAAGGCCATCTCCCGGGTCGTAGACTTCTTGTTGTGTCCTCACCTTCTGGAGGGGGCTAGGAAACTCTGCAGGGTCTTTTTTATAAGGGTACTAATCCCATTCATGTCCTAAACACTCCCAGGAGCCCCACTTAATACCATCACACTGGGCATTAGGATTCAACATAAGAATTTTGTTGGAGGCACAAACATCACATGGAAGGTTATTGACAAATGTTTATTGAATGAATGAGTCTGAAGGGTAATATTTATAATATTTGGATCACAGGGCTAAAGTGAAGATCATATTGTAAGGCCATTTTGTATGCTGGAAAGAACTTGGGCTTTGTAGTTAGACCTGGGAGCAAACCCTGGTTACATACTCACAAATAGTATGGACGTCTCAGAAGTTCCGTTTTCCACATTTGTGGTATGGACAAAATATAATAGCTTGAAGGTTTGTTGTGAGTATGAGGCAAAATATAGGGGTATATAAAGCATTTGGCTATAAGGAAGCTAGAAAACAAGCAGTTTGGATAACTTCTGTGTGTGAATGTGTTTTGTAAGCTATAAAGCCACACATTTACATAGGGCACTAATATTACTGAAGATACTGTATATAGTGTACTATAACAGACTTTTCAGAGTCAATGATTTCAGTGTTCATAACATAATGCACTCAGAAAATTAGTAATTAGTGGTATTGATAATGAAAGTGATTGTCTGACATCCTATTGTTCCTGCATAATTTTTGCATGTCCTTTGGCCCTGCTGTACCTAAGAAGGCAATATATATTTTTATTACCTCAGTCTTTGGCAAAACGTTGTGCACAGATTCAACTGCTTAACCACATACTGGTAATCCAAGTAATTATGTGGGGCGAAGCTATCTGGTCCTGCCCTGTGAGTTCTATCTATCTATTCTAGTTCAGCACACATTGACAGAACATAGAGATTCAAAAGGAAATATGACATGCCCTTATCTTCAGGAAACTCAGTCTCCTGAGTTACAGTGTAGGTAGGCCAGCTTTAGGTGTATACAATGCAAACTGTTTGAGGACAAAAAGTCTGCCCCTAATGCAGTTAGAAGACACTAGGAAGTCAGATAGCATACTGATTATTTTTTTTCATCTTTGAGTTAGTTTTCCTTGCAACTCCAAAGGTATAGGCCATATTCTTGAGACTGAGTTAGCTTTGAGGCCTCTAGGACACAGAAGGTTGTGAGTTGAGGGGACCCTGCATCCCAGGCACACTTCTGGATTCTTGTCGCTCAGATTTAAAAGTTATGGACTAGGAGGGACTGCTAGGTAAAATAAGGCGACTTCAGAACCTCCCTGGGAGTTCCTAAGCAGTCCTGCTTTGGTTGTGATGTACCCTTTCCCTGGCTTTCTAGCCCCTCCTCAATAATCATGCAGGTTCAGAAGGACTTGAGGAACCCAGGTAATCTTTTGAGCTTTTCCTAAGTGCAAACCCCAACCAGAAGGGAAGCCCCGCCTCCGGGAAGCCCCGCCCCAGAAGTCCCGCCCCTCCATGGGTGGGTTCCTGAGTGATTGAGCTCAGTGCACCACGTGGGGTGAGATTATCCCAACGTATGAGGCCTCAACAAGGTTAAAATTGGCCTAAACTGAGGAAGACAACAGTGTGCTTGACCATGGAACGTTACATTTGAAGAAAGGGCTTCTTCATTGAAGTTGGCCATATTTTTCCCGTTAAGCCTAACGGCCTTGTAAGTACCCACAAGACCAGGTTTTATTCATCTTTGCCGGGTACAGTGCCTCTCACACACAGTGTATCAGTTATTTATCAATTGCACATAGGTTTACTCTTTGGGAATAGCTCTTAGTCTCATATATATTCATCAGGAATTCTGTAATAGCAACATAATTTGCATTATTTTAGTTAAACATTTACTCATCAGCAAATATTTCTTGAACATAGTGTTGGGCTTTGGGAATACAAAACAGAATACTACCTATTTCCTGGATCCAGAATAATTTTTACTGATCTTTATTTATTTCCAGACTTATACCAAATTCAACATGTAGTTTACCTTTGTTTAAAACCCGAGACTCTCAGCAAGGAATGAGAACTTTTTTTTGGTAAAGATAAACTTTAGAAAAATGAGATGATTATTTCTATCTTCTCAACTCTATCTACTTTTTTTTTTTTTTTTAAAGTTCTGATTAACACAGTGTACAATTACATTCATTCATTTAATTCTTCAGTAGCCCTCAGGCTCACAGTTTGAGGGGGCAAAGTTGGTTCGAACTCTGATCCCACAGAAGGTGACCTGAGTGAGGACACCTCGCAGCCTTTGGGAGAAGGTCATCCTTGCACCATCTCTTTGGGCTCTGGGCTCTTTGCAGCTCCCATCACTGAACGGAAGGCAGACTGACAGGCAGTTCTGTTCCTTCTGGAAATTTTCTACTGTGTCTTACACTTGTTCAGATGACTTTTCTCAGGAAAGCAGATTTCATGAGCCTCTCTGTCTGCTCTTGGGCTACTGAAACACAGGCAGATATGACTGAAGAATCTGAACAAGGAAACATTTAAAAATACGTGACACTAATATACAATGCTGTCTACATCTCTGTCTTGGATTTTACATTGTTCGTGAAGCCTACAGTGGTCATTTGAATTATCCGTCAGCCACAGTGCCGGCTTTGTCTGATTGTTGTGGCATCCATTTGTTCTTGTCTTCCTTTTCTCTGTTACCACAATATTCCCACGATCACAAATACAACCACTGGTGCCCTGTTTGAGTTTCACACTTCTACTAAGCATCTTGACATGAAATCACAAAGTGAGATTTTTCTTCCTTCTCTGAAATCACTGATGAAAAGATTCTGTTCTGTGTGTGGTCTATAGAATGGCTCAATTGGAGACTGACACCCAATGTTTCAACAGATGGTACTGCTCCTCATCTCAAAGCAGTTGCTGGTGCCTTTTCTGAGCTCACGGGTCCTGGAGAAATCACACAGAATTAATTATAGAACCATTTATCTTTCAGCAATTTCTTCATTTATTTTAATGGGTTTTCCGTACATATATTACATCATATCTGAGTTTACTTTTTTAGGGTTATAAAATCCATCCATCTTTCTTGCAGTATAGGGGAAAAAAGTATAAGTATCTCAGTAATTAATAAATAATTCTTAATTAACTCTGCTTATTTTATGTATTGACATAAGGCTTTGCTGTGCCAAGGTCTCTGTCTGGTGGAAAAAGTCCCCACCTGTGAAAAGGCTTTACATGGAATCTTTAAAGTAGGTTGTAGGAATTTCAACATGACAGAATAAAGGATTCTATGGCAGTTAATAAGAAATTAGAAGCTTACCTAACCTGTGGGTATGAAAAATGAAGGATGTGATGTGAAGAAACTTTTAGAAGAGTTGTTTTGAAATGTTTTTCTTAGTCATTCAAACATTAATTCAATCAAATTTTGCTAAGTGCCCATTCGGTACAGTGCTGGAGAGGAGGGACGCCACATTAAGACAAAGCCCATACCTTTCAACATAACAATGCTTAGGAGGATGAAACATTTTAGGGTAGTATTTTTCCTTAGACTTTTATGTCTTGTTTTGTACTTTGGGCACTGCCTTGGAATGAGGTTTTTAATAAGGGAGTAACTTGAAGACAATACATTATTTCAGAATGGAAGAAGGCGGAAACCTAGAGGCTTGGTAAGAACAGACTTCCTCTTTGTCTTCTCTTTACAACACACCAAAAGCTGTGAGGGGCAGAGTTGGTTTTTGCCTAAATTGTTTATGAGCTTAGAATAGCAAATAGGATTTTGCACCCAGTGAATTGCTAATATATAATTTCTTTTAGAAAGAATCCTTGCCATTTGAAGGAAATAAAGTCGAGAGCACTGGGACATGGGAAAATCTTTGCCATAGATATTCTTCGATTTACTTGTCTTTTCTTTTGCCGTATGAGAATTTACTTGTCCTTCAGTTAGCGAGACTATGAGTGGATTGTCACCCCAATATGGCAAGGCTTGAATGTAAAGTACAATGGCAAGAAAAGCTCAGTAAGGTAGAAGGGATTTCCGGGGCAATATCCCCAAAATGCACGAGTGTGTATCTACAGATTTGGTATTTGGGTAATGTAAAGGAAATAAGATTATACTCATGCATTTTTCAATTTTCATTAAATTATTATTAATTTTTTTTTAAAGTAAATTATACATACTTTGTGCTTTACTTCTAGTTCCTCAGCTACTATATGGAGAGAAGCTGAGTTGTTTGGGTTTTGGTTATCTCTCAGAGATGGTCATTTTAATAACCGTGTAACCATAATTTAAAAGATATTACACAAGACAATGTCTTTATAAGTGACTTATTATAAAGCTTTACAGTGTTAGGCCTTCTCATTATTAGAAAAATAGTAACTTGATTAGTTGCTGTCACTTAAGGCAGAAATATCTTAAGGAATTACAGCTAACTCTGCAAGAGCTTTGTTCCCCCAGATCGATAATGTGGCCTCATTTACAATATACGCAAAAATCTAAAAACCTAAATGCCTAACAAAAATGAAATGGTTACATAAGTGATGAGATATCCAAGCCTTTTGGTAGCACCAAAATTATACTTGTAAAAAGCTTTATTAACATTATGCTGTCACAGATAGTACATGATAAATATCTTAGTCCTAACTTTGAAATATTTGTTAGTTCTAGTGGATTCGATTTTTTTATTTTAATATTTAAGGCCTAGAAATTGGCCTGAACCATGGACTGTGTCCCAACAGAATTTCCATTTAGACAAGAAAACCATTCAAATTATTTAGCTTGTTAGAGAATAGCAAAAGTCTTAATATAGCTCTGTCATCAACTTTGTGATATTTAGCTTATGTAAATAGCTGCTTCGGCTTGGCAGAATTAATTTTAAAAATAAACCCATAGGAACACAACTAATTACCTAATTTGTGCTTTAAAGTGTAATTTGACTGCAAATGAGTACTTTGAAATAACTTCATCACCTATGATAACTCTTACTCCAATCTACCCTTTTGGTTTCTTGCATCTGTTTCTATACTCTCTCAAGCAAAGGAGACACCATTGCCTTCCCCTGAGAATTAGTGTAGGATTTTAGTAATGAATGGTCAGGGCATGGATAGTGTTGAGAACTTTAGGTTTTAATAAAACTTAGGATTTAAAACTCCTAAGAGATCACAAAGAGAAGTGGTAAGTTTTGTTTGATCCTCATTTTACCACTTTGGGGATAATGAAAGTCCAGTTTCTATGGAACATAATGTTAGACCTTTCCATTGATTGGTTATATTTTAAAAATCACATGGCATTGGTTCTTTCCAGATAACATAAATATTGCTATTAATGTTTAATGAAACCTTGTAAGTAACTAAAAGATTGATTAGTCTGCACTGTTACCTTTGAGTTAACTAAATACGTTTTATTTATTTTTTAAAAGATTTTTATTTATTTATTTGACAGAGAGCGAGCGAGCGAGAGCACAGACAGGGGGAGTGGCAGGCAGAGGGAGAAGGAAAAGCAGGCTCCCCACTGAGTATGGGGAGCCCAATTCTGGAGTTGATCCCAGGATCTCAGGATCATGACCTGAGCCAAAGGCAGACACTTCACTGACTGAGCCACCCAGGCACCCAAATAAATACACTTTAGAGTGGATAACACATTTATTGTTATATTTTTAAACTTTATTTATTTATTTATTTGAGAGAGAGAGATCACAAGCAGGCAGAGAGAGGGGGGAAAGCAAGTTCCTTGCCGAGCAGAGAGCCCAATGTGGGGCTCGATCCCAGGACACCGAGATCATGACCTGAGCCGAAGGCAGAGGCTCAACCCACTGAGCTACCCAGGTGCCCCTTATTGTTATATTTTTAGGACCTGGGCTATGTTCCTGATTTTATGCAGATGCCATGGCTCCATATATAAAGGATATTCACTATAAAAGGTATTTTTTTTAACTAAAAAGGTAATTTGAAAAATATCATTAAATCATCTTAATTTCCTATATTCAGCAGTGTGTCAGATTTTAAGAATGAGAAGACATAAAGAAAAGTATCTGTATATTTCTATCTACAGCTATAACTATATATAACTTTGATATAGTCACTAAACGTAAATAATTAAACAACTCGACATTTGAGAGGCTTTATTAGTCACGTTGATGTGGTTCTAAGGAGAGAAGGCAGTAGTCATTAGATGAAAGAATATTTTAAAATATAGCCACTGTTAACCCACCAGCATGTTTGGGTTGATTTCCAGTCAGAGAGTTAAGACTGTACTGGTTGTTTGCTCTCCTCACTTTGCGTCTTTGGTGGCACAAGACAAATCTTATTGGAGCATCTTCCTGGAGTCAGGGTGAGGTTTATAGCTGTGGCACCATAAAAGCTGCTTACCATACTGGAACCAAACCCAAGACTCTGGTCTCATGTTCAGAGTGCTGTGATTTATTTACTGGGCTAACCAAGAAAGCCTTTTGCAGTTGGATACCAAGGTAACTGGAAATGACGTTACTGAATATCTCTCTTTTAATTCTTAAAAATGGATCTCTGATTTAAAAGAAGTCCCTTATTGTTGTTTAAGATCTTTAAGCTGAAGAGCTTTGAATGATTAATAGTCTGCATGTACTTATTATGTACACTTTAGTTTTATTGTTGATCCATTTCAGAATACATTAAGAGTTAGGAGGTCTGAATTTATTTATTTTTTTTTTTTAAAGTGGACTCCATGCCAATGTGGAGCCCAGCGTGGGCTTGAACTCATGACCCTGAGATCAAGACCTGAGCTGAGAGCAAGTGCTGGATCCTTAACCCACTGAATGGCCCAGGTACCCCCGGAGGTCTGCATTTTAAAATATGATTATTATCCACCAGGAGGAGCTATATCCCCTTTTGAAAATTTAGTTACCCAGAGAAAGTAAAGCAAAAAGCAAGATGTCAGACTTGCCAAAACTTATAAACCCCAGGTACTGGTGGTAAATATAAATATTTGTATATTATCTTTTACTCTGGAATCATGAAATGTCAGTTACTCCACTGAAGTCTTGCTGTGTGGCAGACATAGAGCCAGATACCCTGGACAAACAAAGCCAATGACACTAATGCATCTTAGATGAGAGGGTGGAAAGAGGAAGACTTGGGGGAGAGAGTTTCTTTCAATAGAAATAACAGCTCAGGGGCGCCTGGGTGGCTCAGCCAGTTAAACGTCTGCCTTTGGCTCAGGTCATGATCTCAGGGTCCTGGGATCAAGCCCCCACATTGAATCAGTCTCCCTGCTCAGGGGGTAGTCGTCTTCTCCCTCTCTCTCTCTGTCCCTCCCTCCTGCTCTCTCTCAAATACATAAATAAGATCCTAAAACAAGAAGAAAAAAAGCAACAGTTGAAGCTATGACTGAGAAGGATTTCTGTAGAAAGGATGGGAATGGTTATGAGGCAGAATGGGGATTTCTGTAGAAGAGAAGGGAATGGATACGAGGGAGAATAGGATCAAGCTAAGAAGAAGGAAAGAGGAGAGGTTGTGGAGACAAAGGGGGGGGTGAAGGGAAGGGAGGAGGCAGGGGAAGAACCTGGTTAGTACAGTGTCACCAGAGCCCAGGGAGGAAGGACTTTTAAGAAAGTGTTGGTGGGGTCAGGGAGGCGAAAGGGACTGAGTTCAGATGTACCTGAGTAGGTAGAGGAAAGTGAAAACAGAAAAAAAAAAAAATGTGCTTGGTTAGAAAGAGGACTAGTGGTTATACATTCTAATTATGTACAGTTAATAATCATTCTTTGGCCAGTTAATAGAAGTGGCTGAGCAGAGCATTCAGAGCTTTGCAGGTATTGTCTAATGACCCATACCATTAACCATACACACAAATCCATGTAGAGTGTGACACCGCAGATGATGGCGGACAAGGAGGGGGAAGAGCAGGTCTTGATCCTGCCTCTGTCATTAATAAGCTGCATGACCCTGGACCAGTCACTGAGCCTCTCTGTACCCTAATTTCTTATTCTGTAAATGAGGTGGTTGGATTAGGTCAAGATTTTCCAATCTGGTGACCAAGGATGGATTTTAGGGAATCTGAGATGTCCCTAAAATTAGAAGCAAAAACAGTTTTTCTCCCTAAAGAGAGGATCCATAATTTTTTTCAGATTCCCCAAAGACTATCTTAAAAAGGTAAGACTCACTGGATTAGGTGCTCACTAGAGTCTCATCTACTCTAGAATTCTAGAATCTGAAATCTCTAGTTTTAACCTCTTAGTGGGGTTCCATGTGGACTGTCTCAACCAGACACCATCGGAGATGAAATTAATTAGAGTCTGAAAGTTAATCGATTAGATCAGTCCTCTCTGGAGGATTATTTAGAAAATCCAGATAATTTTGAAGATTAAAACTAAACTTTCCTTTAACAGCCTACAGATATTTTTATTAGGACTCAACTCTTAAATCTGTTGACATTGGTTATTAGCCATGCATCCGACGGGCGTGAACACCAGTAGTGGCTGCACTACTTAGCTATTGTACAGGGATGCCATTGCCTTTTGTGTACTTGACTCTAAAAGCAAAAAAAAAAAAAGGAAGGGGGATTGTTGGGTGTAGGCTGGTGGTTAGTCTCACAAGGGAGTGATGGCCATGTCTTCTGCTGGGGGCACTGTCCTCTGGAGTGTGCTTCTGCCCTTGACAAGATAGCCAGGGAAACTGGTGTTGATTTGAAAATAGCAGTTGTCCCTGGAGAAGACATAGTGGGAGGTTCTTGACATTTATGTGATACGTCCTGAAGCAAGAAGCCCTTGTATCATGCAAAGAACATTTATGATGGCCTACTGTGGTCTCATTAGATTTTGGTGTAACTCTTAGGACTGAGCACTAGAAATCCCTTTCTGATCTGTGTTACGGTATAAATCTGCTCTGTAGCTGCCTTGATTGGTTATCTGTTTGTGTTTATAAACTACTTTATGCATATGGTGTTAAAGATGTATTGACTAATGAATGAAGGCAGTGTCTCAAATGGCTCTGGACCCTGCTTTGGACATGGAGGTTCACACTGAAATTGGATACGGTTCTTTAGTACAAGTCATTACCTACCTTTCTACTCTTACCCTTGTTTAGATTCCAGCTGGTAGACTTTGCTGCAAGCCATGCAGACTGTGTCACAACAGGAAGGGAATTGACATGAGTAAATTCTTTCACAAGCCCTTCAGTTTGAAAAGCTGCATGTTTCAGGCAAACATCATGCTTTTCATTGGCACTGTTTGCTTGGTACCATCTGGGTTCGGCTCCCTGTGAAATGTGAAAGACATATGATCCTACTTCTGAAATACAAACACTTTTGCAGGTCCCTGGATATTTGTCATATCGACACTGGCTGTCTGGAACACACAAAAAAATCAATCGACTGTTTAAGTGTAAACAGAAGAGAGATATCTGCTTATTAGCTTTATCTTCCTTGAGCCGCTGGCCCCCTCATGTGGTCTTACTAAATGTGCGGTCGCCCGGGCTCCGAGTTATGACTGGTGATGACTACTGTGCAGATGACCTTTCAGAGGTGGCTCATTTCTGTGTAGATAATGTATTTTTATTCATCTGTTTCTTCATTCTAAGGAAGAGTTTCTTTTTATACTATCAAAAAAGTAACTTCTGTGAGTGAATTTGCCATCATAACTGTTGGTGGGTTTTAAATATGACGTAACATTAGCATGAGGCAGACTTCAGCCTTAATGGTCCCCACGTGGTGAAAAACGTGCTGTAATTTTTTTAAAAGATTTTACTTATTTATTAGAAGAGAATGCAAGCACAAATGGGTGGAGGGGCAGAGGGAGAGGGACAAGGAGACTCCCTGCTGAGCAGAGAGTCCAATGCAGAGCTCAATCCCAGGATCCTGGGATCACGACCTGAGCTGAAGGCAGATGCTTAATGCTTAACCGGCTGAGCCACCCAGGCGCCCCTATTAGTAAATTTATTCTTATTCTTATTATTTTTTTTTTTTAAGATTTCACTTATTTATTAGAGAGACAGAGCACAAGTGGGGTTAAGGGCAGAGGGAGAAGCAGACTTCCCATGGAGCAGGGAGCCCGATGTGGGACTTGCTCCTGGGGCTCCAGGACTATGACCCAAGCTGAAGGAAGATGCTTAACAGGCTGAGTCACCCAGGCACCCATATTCTTAACTTTAACTTGATGGGAAGCATGACTCTTTACTGGAAATAAATTGCTCAAGGACCTTTCAAATTTGTTAAATCACTTTGCAAGAATAAGAAGAGATTATGTATTTGCAACAACACTATGAAACAGATATTGTCAGTGTCCTGTCTCAAAGATGAAGAAACTCAGAGAAGCCAAGTGTCTTGTCTTGCACACGTTTCACTACTAAGCTTCACTCAACCTTTCCTTGGTTCAGGATCCTTGATTATACAATGAGGGTTTTAATACCTCCTTTACAGGGTTCTTTGGAAAACTAAATGAAAGATTGTGTGAAAAGTGCCAGAAACAGGACACCTTTTTCAGTGCATATTAATTTCTTTATTCCAACAGGGAAATATGTAGGAGTCTACTCACATATCACATGTGTTTCTTGTTTTAGCATGTATAATCAAAAGTAAGCTCTTCATGAATAAAAGTGTAAAATATTTTTTTTGCAAAATATTTATAGAAGGAAACTCTGCAAGGATCTGCTATCACAGATGTGAAGAGTGGGAAGAAATGTCCAGACACCATTAAAAGCATGAATGTGGACCTTTGGAAAGGTCTTTTCTTCCCTTTCTTCCTCCAGCCTTCCATCCTTCCTTCCTCTGGATTGTAGTTGAACACATGTGGCTTCAAAGTGTCAATCATTTCAAAAGCCTTTCTTCCAAGTGCGCAGTAACAGCAGAAATTCTTAGGAGTATCAAAAGGACTTTCTCAAGAACCCACATAGTTTTTAATCTCTGGGGCCTGGAGTGGAGGAAGCAGAAATTCTCTGATAGCCATTAGCTGCTACAGTGGTATCCCCTTGGTATATCTAAGCCAACAGCAGTACAGAAAGGAATTCATCTTTAACCTTTGGGGGTTAGATTATGGGTTGTAAGAGGTTTGAAGGTTCCACTTCATACTTCTGTTGCTTTACTGAGCACTACAAGGTAGCCGTGTGTGCTGTGGGCTGGGGATACACAGGGCAGTAAACATCTGGGCCGGCCCTGGGGAACTGATAATATAGCTAGAAGGGAGACATGCTGTGATCCTCTGTTTGCCTCTGCCCACACCATGGGCTCCTTGTCAGCTGGGGATTCTATCTTTTTCCTGTGAATGCATTGTTTCTGTCTCTCGTGGGGCCTGTCCACAGAAGGCTTGCAGTAAACGGATCTGATCAAAACAGCTAACTGGAGTGAGTTAGGCAGAGAAGCTGAGAGTCGATTTTGGAGTGAAAAACACTTGTTTTGTAGAAAGCGTGCAGCTGTTTTTCAGTGCCGTTCGTTTTAACCTAACACACACACCCTACCTGTTTCTCTCTCTGCTTAGCCACAGATGGTACAACGTCTAGTGGAAATTCTTCCTCTGTACCTCCTGAATTCATGTAGCACCCCATTCATTCCTGGGGCACTTGGTTCCCTGCTAGGTGACAGAACGAGACACACTCCCTCTACCCACATCCCTGGTCATAGTGTAATTCCTGAGTCTAATGAAAGATGGCGGGTGGGTCATGGAGATGGGACATCAAGAGTGGCTGTGAATTCACATACTTGTGGACTATAAGGAATAACATTGGGAGAAAGAGAGGAGAAGTGAGTTGGGGGATATCAGAGGGGGAGACAAACCACAAACTGTGGACTCTGAGAAACAAATTAAGGGTTTTGGAGGGGAGGAAGGTAGGAGGTTGGGTGAGCCTTGTGGTGTGTATTAAGGAGGGCACGTATTACATGGAGCACTGGGTGTCGTGCATAAACAGTGAATTTTGGAACACAAAAAAATATATAATTAAAATAAAGAGTGGCTGTGGAAATGCAGTCAGGATTAGGACTGAACTGAGAACTAACAGGTGTTTTTGAGAGCAATATTTTTCATTGTACACTTAGCAGCTCCTTCAAAACGACAGTGGTGGGCTGATAAATAAAATGGTACCTGAAGGAAGTGGACATGTTGGTTCTCAAAAACAGAGACTTTATTTCTTTGTTTCTTTGTTTGTTTGTTTTTTAAGGAAGGAAGAATTGCAAGGAAACCTGTCTGTCTCAGCTGGGGTTCATTGTGGGGGAACAACATCTCCCCTAAGAATCTGTGATCATGGATCTGCCTTCTCCCCTGTTGGTGTTCCAATATATACTACTTCTTCAGTTTGGAAAAACTACTATCCGAGTAATTTATTTGGTAATTTACTTATAGGAGTTCGTGGTTGCTAATATTACCAGAACCTCTGGCAGAGGTAAATGCAAATCCAGGATGCTTCCTTGGAAGCAGATAAAGCCTCATCAAACCTAAAAGGAGTCCAAACTTTCAAAACATATGTAAATGTCTATGGAAATCATAAATCGGAATGATTTGACATAGAAGGAAATAAACATGTTAAAGATGTTTAAAGGAATAAAATGGGAAAAAACCTGAGTCAAGAACAAGAAACATTGAGAGGTCTAGATGGACTTGAATAAAAACTGAGTGAACTTCTATTAATTAAGCATATAATTATTGAAGTAAAAACACAGTGGATCAATTCAATCGCAGGTTTGATATAATTAATGGAAGATTAAAGAACTAGAAAATTGATCTGAGAAAATTATCTAGAATGCAGCCCAGGGCAAAAAGACGGAAAGTCAGAAGTTGGAAATATGTAGATAGAATTATAAAGTCTAACACTCTATCCAGTTAAGAGCACTAGAAGAAGGGGAGATAAAGAATGGGGGGCGAAGTAATGTCCAAAGAGCAATTTTCAAGGTTGATGAAGCATATATATTCACAGAATCAAGGAGAGTCAATCACTCCCAAAGAGATTAAGCAAAAAGAAATCCATACCAGCTATATCACAGTGCAACTGTCTAAAAACCCAAAACTAAGATCAGAAGAACGTGTAAGGGAAAAGGCAACACACCAAGCTCAGTAATTAGATTGATAGCAAACCTCTCAGGAGGAAAATTGGACTCCAGAAGATTGTGAGATAGCATCTATGAGGTAAATGATTGTCATTCTAGAATTGGGTGCCCAGATAAACCAGCATTATAGAATGAGGGTAATGGTGACCAAATACTTGATTGAACAGACCTATAGGAAAAGATGACTAACATAATAAAATAAAATTTTAAAAAAGGAAAGAAAAGTGGTTTTTACCCCCATTATTTTTTAAGATTATTTATTTATATACTTATTTATTTTACTTGAGAGAGAGAGAGTGCACGAGAAGAGAGGGAGGAAGAGCAGAGGGAGAGGGAGAGGGAGAAGCAGAAGTAGTCTCCCACTGAACAAGGAGCCAGACACAGGGCTCCATCCCCGGACCAGGAGATCATGACCTGAGCCCAAGGCAGATGCTTAACTGACTGAGCCACCCAGGTGTTCCTTATCCACATTATTTTAGGCCTGGCATTACCTGAGGCATATTTCAATCATTGAACAAAATGGTATTGGCATTTTTTGTTCGTTTGTTTGTTTGTTTTAATCAAAAGCTTTGATCTGATCTGGGTTAAACACAGTAACAATCATTTCCCAGGGAAGACCCTGGACCTTGGTGCTGACATCGTTCTGATGGGGCATAATGTTTATCACCTTTGTTTTACCTACTAACATATGGTTAAATTTCTTTGGCCATTACAGAATGTATTTTCAGGTGCCAGTTTGTTAACTTTAAAATATTTAATATTTAATTTAATTTAAATTAATTTAAAATAATTTATTTAAATAATATTTATTAATACTTATTTAATACTTGTGATAATATTTAATATTTATCATATTTATAATTATCAAATATTAAATGTTAACTCATTAATATTTTATTTATTCTATTTATATTTTAATATATGATATATAATTATATGTGGTTTATATTTATAAATTGATATTTATATAACTAAAATAGTAATATTTAATAAATAATATTTGATACTAATACTTATTTAAATAAATAAAATATTAGAAGCAAGTTGAAATAAATTGTTTTCCTATTTGAGGCTTAGTAAGATCTACTATACCAAAAGGCACACAGTGAATTTTAAATTCCATTTCATAGAACTGTGATATTTCATTTTTAAAAAAGGGTGGAATACTTTGTTGTAGTTGTTACTTGAATGATTTAAAAATGCAATATGAAGTTGATTGATTAAACTGGTAATGGTTGGTGTAATAACTTCTGCACCTTTATGTTAAAACCTCCAGGGTTTATACTCAATACTTGGGAATCCTTCAAAATCAGGGTAATCAGAAAAGTCTTTATAGCTTGAGGACCCTTCTGCATGATTGGGGACTATATTACCTATGTTAATTTTTCTATATAGTCATTTTCCCCCCTAAAATTGGATGGATAAACCTTTTCCTGGTCAGATTCCCAACTCTTTGGGTAACTCTATTTAATGTCTTAGGAAATTGAGGTTGTTTGTTGTAACATAGTCTCAAGTCCCATCAGGCTTCTCAAGTGTAGTGGAGCCTCTCCCTGCATATGGAGAGAGAATGATGATAATTGTGTTATATAGACAAAAGGAAGATCCACATTTAATGCTTCTTAGATCCCCCATTCACCTGTTCAGAATAAACCAAGTGCACAACTTTGCCTTAATGAAGTTGTGCTCTGTATCAGGTCCACACTCTGCCATGAGGCTGCTTCTAAAGCCAGATCCCTTCATACTGATCCTCAAATCCATGTCCCCTTTGGGGCCGAGCTCTTCCTGCCCCCCAGCAGACTCCACCTTCCCTCCCTTTTCAAATCAGTTTCTCTCTTATTGCCTAGCTCTTACTGAAATTGACCTATGTTGTTCCTCTTTGCCTCCTCCCAAACATGAAGTGGTGTCCTTTGATATGTTGGTTTTGTTAGTATTTTGAGCACATTGTATCCTATGGGTGCTCAAGAAATTTCCAGTATTTGTCATTATCTCTTACTACTTTTGTGACTTCAGGATTTTACATGATCTCTGAGCATCTGCTTTTCTTTTCTTTGTATCCATATAGGTTATTATGAGGGTTAAATAAGAGAATGCAGGGGAAACACTTGGTACAGTGTCTAGGAGGCCCCAGCAATCTTACTTGAGATAAGATGAATATTAGGAGAGGGAATGTTCAGGGAGCCTCCGAGATTTATAGCTGGGGGCCCTCACCTGTGCTGAAGGGGACAATAACGGTCTTTCAGAGGAAGTGACATTTAAAGTTGAGATATTCAGGGTGAATATAATTTGTGTTCTGGAAAAAAGCAAAGGTGCCAAGTAGAAGAAACTACAGCATGCATTCCAGGGCCTGAAGGCATATTCCTGAAGGAATGCAGGAACCAGAAGTCCCAAATGGTGGGATGGAGAGAAAGGGCTGGAGGATAATGAAAGGTGAGCCTTGGAGAGGTAGACAGGAGCCAGAGGGCGGAGGACTCAGAAGGTCATGGTTAGAATTTTATACTTTACCTGACCACATATAAAAAAAAAAATGCTAAAGAAAGGCAAAAGAAAGGAAATGACATGATCAATGTAAGTTCTAAAGAGATCAATCTCTGGGCACCCAGGTGGCTCAGTCCTTTGGGTGTGTGACTCTTGGTTTCCACTCGGGTCATGACCTCATGGGTTGTGAGGTTGAGCCTCACTCAGGCCCTGAGATCAGTGGGAAGTCTGCAGGAGATTCTCTCCTTTTGCCCCTCCTTCTTATACCCCCCCCCCAAATAATTAAGTCTTAGAAAAAACAAGAGAGAAAGACCATTCTGCCCTGATAAGAAAGACCTGTTGCTCCCTCTCCTTTAGCTCTAGCAAGTTCAAAATGCATGTAACACACTGCAGTCCACATGTGGAAACCCTCATCCCAGCCCTGCCCATTAATTACAATAAAAATCCAAGCCAGTCTCCTTTCCCCACTCTCTCAAGCCATTTTTGGACCAGACTGAGAACCTTCCTGCTCATCCAGAAAGCCTCATTATGTGAGCAGTAAACTTTTTTGTATCCTCTTGGTGTGTGTGGGGGGCATCAAAATCAATCTCTACATCTGAACCAGATTCAGATGGTGGGGATAGCATTGTTTGTCATGCCTTCTATGGTAACCACCATGATATGGATTATAAACATAAAAACCTTAACATATATATCACAAATGAAAATGAGATGATACTATGAATACCTGATATTTTGAAATAATGTACTTTGAACAATGATGTCATTAAATTTTTCTCACAATATCATTTTCAATGGCAGCATGTATACTAGTATATTGTGCAAATGATCAAGCCAACTTTCAAATAACATATATGTTGGTTCCAATGTTTTTAATATGTATTTATTTTTTGCTATGTCAGTTTTTAAAGATTTATTTATTTATTTGAGAGAGAGCTACAGCAAGAGAGCGGGGGAAGGGACAGAGGGCGAGGGAGTGGGAGGGACCCAAGCGGACTCTGTACTGAGTGCAGAGCCCAACATGGCTTGATCCCACAACCCCAAGATCATGACCTGAACCAAAACCAAGAGTTGGTTGCTTAACTGACTATGCCACCCAGGTGTCCCCCTTCTTTAAATTATGTTAAATAAGCTATCCTTATATCTAAAACTTAGCTATCCTTATATCTAAAACTTAGTTCAGTTTTTTGGTTGTGTCTTTAAGATAAATTCTTCTAGCTTTAAGTATTAATGAATCATAAGCACACTCAGCTCATTAGAGTAACATTCATGGAGCACCTGCCATGTGTCGTTTTTGGGAATCCTAAATACAAAAGACACTAAAATTGCTTTCAGAGACGTACTATTATAATAAGGGATTTGGAAGAATATTTGTAGGTTAAAAACTGAATTATTTATTTATTTATTTACTTATTGTTTTGAAGACCGCTTCTTCAATTATACCAAATTTTGTGTGTTTGCCACCGGGTGGCACTAATACATTTCTATTGAATTGTGTTGTGTTAATGAGATATGTTCATGAGATGTTTCTTCTATGTTGACTTATTTCTTTGGTGAATTACAACTGGAAAAATATTTAGGTTTAGTTTGACATTTGAAAAATTGAATTACATTAAAAAAATACACAAGACAGGATTTATACATTCTTTCATAACAGCAGAGCTTCACAGGTGATTTTTTTTTAAAAAAAAAAAACCCAAAATCAAAAAACACAAACACACATATATATACTTATGTATAAATCTTATAAATATTATAAACATATGTAATATTTAGGTTCTTAAAAATCCTGTCTTGTGGTTTTTAATGTAAACTACTTTTCTAAATACATTACATGTGTGTGTCTTACTGTGTGTGCAAACAGAAAGTGAAATACACTTTGCAGAGTTGGGTTTATTATCTGATATTGTGTCTAACAGAAATTTTAGTTTTTAAATTTTAAATTAGGCATCCTTGGGGCTCCTGGGTGGCTCAGTGGGTTAAACATCTGCCTCCGGCTCTGGTCATGATCCCAGGGTCCTGGGATCGAACCCCACATCAAGCACTCTGCTCCGAGGAGGAGGAGCCTCCTTCTTCCTCTCCCTGCTTGTGCGCTCTCTCTCTCTGTCAAATAAATAAATGAAATCTTTAAAACATAAATAAACAAATTAGGCATCCTCAATAGTCCGTTTCTTCTCTCCCCGCAGCAGGAAAATCTTAGGGGCAGGGAACTTTTATAAAGTATATTCTATTATCTACTCCTGCTTCTTGCCATCCCAACCATTCTGAGTGCGCCTAGCGGGTGTTACCTCCCCTCCTTCATAATTAGTCCTCTAGTGGACTTCTATTGATGACAGTTACACTTACATAATTAATTATTATGCCTTCCTGGTAAAATGACTTCTGTGTCATTATGAAATGACCTTTTTTTATCACTGGTGGTAGTTTTGGCTCTGATCTTTTCTGTCTGATGCTACAGTAGCCATGCCAACTGTCTTTTGAGTCTTCCTTTTTAAATATAATCTGAAAATCTATGCCTTTTAATTAAAGTATTTAGACCACTTACTTTAATATGATTATTGATACAGTTAGCTTTAAACCTGTCATCTTGCTATTTGTTTCTTATTTGTCTCATCTAACTCTTTGCTCCCATTTTTCTCTTTTTCTGCCTTATGTGAAATCACGGTTTTTCTTTTTTTAATGATTCCATTATGTCTCAGTGGTTGGCTTATTAGCTATAACTCTTTTTTTTAATTTTATTTTTTATCTTAGTGGTGGCTTTAGCACTTTTATACGTGTTTAACTTAGCAGTCTAGAGGTGCCTGGTGGCTCAGTTGGTTAACCTGATTTTTTGCATGCCTGATTTTTTTGGGCTCATGTCATGATCCCAGGGCCTAGGATGGTCCCATGTTGGGCTTCTTGCTTAGCGGGTAGCCTGCTTCTCCCTCTCCCTCTGCAGTGCCCCCTGTTGTGCTGTCTCTCTCTCTCTGTCAAAAAAATAAATAAAATCTTAAAAAAAAAAAACAAACTTAGCAGTCCACTTTCAAGTGAGACTATACTACTTCCCATAGAGTATAAGAAATTTACAATCATATGCTTCCATTTCTTCCCTTCTATCTTTTGTGCTTTTTTAAACATTTTACTTCTCTATATATTATAAATGCAACAATACATAACTATTTTTATTTAGTTTTGTTATTATTTATTATTTATATTTTATTGGCATTATAATAATAAATTACTTTTTAAAGTACTTTAAATGTTAAGAAAAAAATCTTGTATAATTATCCATGCAGTTAATATTTCTGGTACTCTTTAGTCTTTTGTGTTTATTAGTGTTCCCACTAGTATAATTTTCTTTCTTGCCCAAGACACTTCTTTAACATTTAGAGTGTTATAATACAGGTCTGCTGGTGGTGAATTCTTTCACTTTTGTTATGTCTGAGGAAAGTCTTTATTTCACCAGTGTTTTTGAAAGGTATTTTTCCCTGAGTATAGAATTCTAGCTTGACAGGTTATTTTTCTTTCTTCCTTATCTTTGTATCTTTACAGATGTTATGTTTTCTTGTCTGCTCCTTTATTTTTATTTTTTTGTTTTTTATTTTTTTTAAAGATTTTATTTATTTATTTGTCAGAGAGAGAGAGCGCGAGCGAAAGCGAGCACAGGCAGACAGAGTGAAAGGCAGAGTCAGAGGGAGAAGCAGGCTCCCTGCGGAGCAAGGAGCCCGATGTGGGACTCGATCTCAGGACGCTGGGATCATGATCTGAGCCGAAGGCAGCTGCTTAACCAACTGAGCCACCCAGGCGTCCCTGCTC
>NC_081557.1:146623137-146632585 GCF_022355385.1 Mustela nigripes | reverse complement strand
ATAGAAGCAGGCTCCCTGCGGAGCAAGGAGCCCGATGTGGGACTCGATCTCAGGACGCTGGGATCATGATCTGAGCCGAAGGCAGCTGCTTAACCAACTGAGCCACCCAGGCGTCCCTGCTCCTTTTTTTTTTTTTAAAGATTTTATTTATTTGGAGAGAGAGAGCAAGCACAAGTGGGGGTGGGGGCAGAGGGAGAGCAGGAAGCAGACTCCCCAAAGAGCAGGGAGACTGATGAGGGGCTAGATCCCAAGACTCTGAGATCATACCCAAGCCAAAGGCAGATGCTTAACTGCCTAAGCCGCCCAGGCACCCCAGCTCCTTTGTCTACTTTTAAGATTTTCTCTTTACCATTGGTTTTGAGTAATTATATTACAATGTGCCTTTTCTTCATGTTTCTTCTCCTTGGTGTTTGTGATCTTCTTGCAGCTGTGAATTTATAGTCTTGTCACACTTGAAAATATTTTTAACCTTTATTTCTTCAAATACTTTCCATGACCCTCTCCCTTTAGTGGGACTCCAATTCTATATACATTATGTCACTTAGTTTTCAGAAGCTCACTGATGGTGTCTTCATTTTAAAAATTCTTTTTCTATTAAGTTTTTGGATAGTTTCTATTGCTAGGTCTTAACGTTAACTAATCTTTTCTGCATTATTTATGTTGTGTTTTATTCATCTCAGGCTTGTAGTTTTCTTTAGAAGTACAAATTCAGATCATTTTTGTGTTTGGGCTTGAGATCTGTTTTTTGTGTTTTTTGGCATATGGAATACAGTTATAGTAATGGTTTCGGTGTCTTTGTTTGCTAATTTTAACATCTGTGTCTGATGTAGGTGTATTTTAATGGACAGATTTTTCTCTCAATGTGGATCATCTTCTCCTGATTTTTTGTATGCCTGGTAATTTTGGATTGGATGTCTGACATTGTAAACTTACTTTGATGGTTGCTGGATATTTTTGTACTCCTGTAAATAATTTTATTATAATATGGTAAGTTACTTTGAAATCGTAAGTTACTTTGGTCTTGCTTTTAAGATTTGTTAAACAGGACCAGAGCAACATCTAGTCTAGGCCCAATTATTTCCTACTATTGAGGCAAGTCTTTCTGAATACTCTACCGATTTTTCCTATGAATAATATGATTTTTCCAGACTGCTAATGAGAACAATCACTATTGCCACACTACGTAGCTTTTTCAGGTTCATGCGTGGCTGGTTCTCAGCTGGGTGCTCAAGAGAGGCCCTATGCAGAGATCTGGAGTTCTCTGTCTGTACAGATTTTTCAGATTTCAACTCGGAATCTGCCAGGTTTCCCTGGCAGTGTGTGTAGCCTGGAAACTCAGTCATAGTCTCATCTCATTTGTTTTACATCTCATTGGGAACACTATTCTTCATTGCCTGATGTCTAGTGTCTTGAATACTATAGTTTCATATTTTTTGTCTGCTTTTTTGTTTTTTGTTGTTGTTGTTGTTGTTGTTTCATGTTGTAGTATAAATTGGGTCCAGGTTATTCCATCTTGTCCAAAGAAAAATTCCTACTTCCACGTTTTTAAGAGAGGTTTTTGTTTTTTTCTTTGTATAATTTTTTTATTTGAATCTATGCAGTGATCTTGAATTGTACTTTAGATTAAGTAGGGAATCAATTACTTTATCTCAAACACATACTATGTGAAGATTCTACCTATAAATGGATGCACTATAAAATAAGTAATTAATTTTTGTAGGTTTTTTCCCCTCATAGTTTGGTTGGAAAATCAATGGCTTTGAATTATTAGTGTCTGGAAGGTAAGTCTAATAATAATACTAGTAATAATTTTACTCTTTAACTACACGATAGTAAAATTTACTTAAGCTTTTCAGAAATTAAGATATATGTGTCTGGTAGGTCATCTTAAATTTTAAATGGAACATAATTGCATTTCTTTTGGGTTTTTTTTAGACATTTTATTTATTTTATTTTATTTATTTGACACAGAGAAAGAAAAAGCACAAGCAGGGGAGAAGCAGCAGGCAGAGGGAGAAGCAGGCTGTCTGCTGAGCATGGAGCCTGATGTGGGGCTTGATCCCAGGATGCCAGGATCATGATTTGAGCTGAAGGCAGACACTTAACCAACTGAGCCACTTAGGTACACCAATTGCATTTCTTTAATAGTGCAGAGTTTTAAAGCTAAAGAAATATGTCTTATACAAAGATTCAAGACATTTTATGAAACAAAGTAACCATCATTTGTTGAATGCCTACTATGTGATAAGCACTTCACAATTTTTTAAATTCTACCATTTGTTTATTAGGCAGAGGTTGTTGTTTGCATTTGAGAGATGAGGAAATTGATATACAAAGGGTTACATAATTTGCCCAAAGTTACAGTGTGAGTTAAGTATTTACACAAGCTGGATTCACACAAGCTAAACACCTAAAACTCAAAGCATTTTATTATCCCATATTGATTACAGCTCTTAACTTCATAAAGAGCTTCAGGTCTTCTAGATTCTTGAAGAGTGAGTTTTAGGTAATAGATTTATTGATAACTTTTAGTCCATTAACTTATCAAATTAGGATAGTCATACTTTACAAATTTTCTCTCCTATTCTATAAATAACGTAATGACAACTTCATGTCACACTTCACATCTGATAATAACCTACCGTTGAAGCACTTTGCAATTTTCATGGTGCTTTTACACATGTTTTTATCTCAGTCATTTCTCACAACCGCACTGGATAATGCATTAACCCCATTTTGCTTAAAGCTTATCATTTAGCCTACATTTCTGTGATTCTTAAAGATTTTATTTATATATTTATTTATTTGACACAGAGAGAGAGAGAGAGAGAGAGCGAGCGCACAAGCAGGGGAAGCAGTGGAGGGAAAGGAAAAAGCTGGCTTCCTGCTGAGCAAGGGACTCTACCCCAGGACCCTGGAATCATGACCTGAGCCAAAGGCTGAGCTTAACCGACTGAGACATTGAAGTGCCCCTCCCATGATTCTTAGACCCGTATTTTTTTTTTTTCTGTTATTCCAAGCTAGCCTTTCTGCATCATTGGCTTACTTTATTAAAACAAACAAAAACAAAATGGCATCCATGTAAAGTCATCAAGTTTTTTTCCCCCACTTTTATGATAATACTTCTGAAAAATAAAGTTTGATTTTATATTTGGGTGGGTATTGAAAATTTTGCTTACCATAGTAATTGTCATTTTTGTTTTTTTTACAGGCCGCCTCACTGAATGGGGTGCTCAGAGTAGTGATGAAAAATTCATAGATTAACATTTGATGCCAGACTAGTAGGAAAGTTTATATAGCATGGCATATAGTAGCTATGTTCTAGAAATTTTATTATGTGTTTATTGAACTGCACTTCATTATTGTTCTTTTTAAAATTTATATTGTTTCTTTATTTTCATTATGTACTGTTTTTGTATTATGAGACACAAAATTTATGTCCTTGCCATCATTATCTTATTATGATCCAGAGCTAAGTTTCAGGAGAATTCTTTATGGCACCTTAAAAATTGTACTTCCATAAGAAAATGTACAATATTTAATATTCCTATTTTCATGGTCTCTGATTTATTATTAGGCTAAACTTTGTACCTGTTATGAGTTGTGTCCCCCAAAGATAGGTTCAAATTCTTAACCCCCAGGACCTTAGGATGTTACCTTATTTTGAGATAGGGTCTCTACAGAGATAATCAAGTTAAAATGATATCATGAGGGTGGGCCTAATTCAATAGGATTGATGTTCTTATAAAAAAGGGTAGAAATTCGGACAGAGAGAAAGACATGCACAGAGCGAAGACAACATAAAGACACACAGAATAGCACATAAATACAGGATTGCATCTACAAACCAAGGAACACCAAAGATTGCTGTCAAAATACCAGAAGCTACAAAAGGAGAGGAAGGATTCTCCCATTGAGCTCAAAGACAACATGGCCCTGCTTGTCTACACCTTGATTTCAAACTTCTAGCCTCTAGAACTGAGACAATAAATTTCTATTGCAAAATTTGAGGAAGTCACAGATTCTGGTACTTTGCTAGGTACGGTCCTAGGAAAATGCAATAGTACCTAAAATAGAAATAGAGTCTTTCTCTTTAAGAATTCAGTGTACTAAATGTAGTGGAACTTTGGAATACCAGGACCACATTCCATCCGGGCTCTGTTGGGAGAAAGTTCTTGGTCTCGACTCCAAGAAGCTCCTACAGCATGAGCCAGCTGACCAGTATGAAGCTTACAGAACATAGGCCTTTGTCTAGATGAGATTCTAGACCCTTCTCAAATTAGACAGTGGTCTTTCTAGCCTTGTTTCCCATTCTTTTTCTGATCCTTTTCCAGAGCCAGGCAGGTGCTACATATTCTTCTTTCTAACTTTTCCTTCTCCTCCTTGTCTGTCATATGGTACCAGATGAGTAAGAAGCAATAAGTACATGAGGGCTGTAGCACCAATGGGAAATATGTCCTCAGGCTTTCGCTCTTATACCTCTGTATTTTATCTCTCAGAATGACCATCTGTTTTTACAGTGGTTACTCTTACTTGGGAGCAGATGACTTATCCACATAGATTTGTTTTTATCTATAATTTTATTCTTACCTCAAAATTAATCAGCCTCTGGGGCCCTGCGTGGCTCAGTGAGTTAAGCTGCTGCCTTCGGCTCAGGTCATGATCTCCGGGTCCCGGGATTGAGTCCTGCATTGGGCTCTCTGCTCAGCAGGGAGCCTGCTTCCTCCTCTCTCTCTCTCTCTCTCTGCCTCTCTGCCTACTTGTGATCTCTGTCTGTCAAATAAATAAATAAAACTTTTAAAAAACTTGTTAAAAAAATTAAAAAATAAAAATATAAAAAAAATTCATCAGCCTCTATTTAAGACTTGTATATATATTTTTTAGAGATTTTATTTATTTGCCAGAGAGAGAGAGAGCACAAACAGAGGGAATGAAAGGCAGAGGGAGAGAAAGAAGTAGGCTCCTTCTGAGCAGAGAGCCCAATGTGGGACTCGATCCCAGGACCCTGGGACCATGACCTGAGCTGAAGGCAGAGGCTTAACCCTCTGAGCCACCCAGGCGCCCCAAGACTTGTATATTTTTGATGGTGATGTGGTCAGTCTCCCACTGACATAGACTCAGGTGATCTTGGTTCTCTTCCATGTCTCCCTTATCTCAGCAATAACCAACAAGGTCAGTTTTCACTCCGTAATATCCTTAATCTTCATTTTGTGTTCATCCAAATTTGCTAGTTTTCTTCTGTAGATTCTGAGGACTCATAGAATCTTCTCTGGTTTCTGAAGACTATGTGAATTATAAAGTCTTATAGTTGGTTTCCAGTGTAACAGCTTTGCAACTATAAAACAGATAGTTAATATGCCAGAAATCTGACCTCCTGTTCAACCAGATAGTAAACTCTTTGAGGGCATGGATCTTTGCATTTGTACAAGTTTATTGGATATATCCCTTAGCCCAGAATAGCAATTAAAAAGCATAAACTTTCGAGACATTGCCTGGAATCCTTGTTCTACCACTTACCAGCTCTGTGAGATGGGACAAGTTATTCAACCTCTATGTTCCTCAGTTTCACTCATCTGTAGAGTAAGGAAAATGGGGTTATTACAGAAGGGGAGTGAATAAAGCACTTAGAACAGTATGAAAAAATACAGTAATTTTTCAATAAAATGTTCATTATCTTATTGTTTTATACTTCAGTGTTTATCATCTATTTGGAGACTAATGAAAGATAAATTGTGTTAACACAAGAGTAGAAGCATGCTATAATTTTATTTGAACATGTGTTGCACCTCTCTGTTACAGTAATGTAGTCCTGAGTCTTGTTGGGTTCCTTGAGTATAAAATAAGGATAATAATACCCTACGAGTAGGTATTATTGGTTGTTGTAAAGATTACTATACTAGGTTGCTGTTGGTAAGGGCTGAATCCAGTGCCTGACACACAGTAAACACAGTGAATGGTACTCAGGAGACACAGTAATAATGGTAGTATTAATAGCAGTGAGGCAGCAGTAGCAGTGATGCTAGTGTTAGTAATAATAGTAATAATGGTAGTAACATAGGTAGAAGTAGCATTTCATTTAGTTTTTTGTGTGCATGGAACATATCAGCAGTTGAAAACAGCTTGGGGGTATGTGAGGGAAAGACTTAAAGTTTTCCTTGACAGTCTGAGAGAGGTGATAGTTGAGGTCTTGGGAAAGGATGAGGTGGCTTGGAGTGGGAAGAGAACCGCCACAGGACAATCAGGGAATCTCAAGAAGGTGAGATGAAATTTGAGAAGAGTGGAGAGAGTGTTCAGATTCTTACCCATCTAAGCCAGAGATACTGGGAGGAAGAAGATAACTTCTAAGATGGAAAGCTGTGATTAGAGAGTGTCAAATAATGGTCAAGGAAGACACTGATCTGCCCTACTCCCCCCACTATAGTCATTTCTCAACCATTTTCTCCTCTCTCCACTCGGAATTTCTTTCCTTTCTTTCTTTTTTTTTTTTTTTAAGATTTTATTTATTTGAGAGAGAGAGAGAGAAAGAGAGTATCTGTGCACGCACGTGTGCGCGCACACACACACAGACACGAGTGTTGGAGGGAGGAGTAGAGGGAGAGGCAAATTCCTCACTGAGCAGGGAGCCGGATGCTGGGATCTATCCCCGAACCCTGGGATCATGACCAAGGCAGATGCTAACCAACTGAGCCACCCAGGTGCCCTACCTTTCCTTCTTTAACAGCTGAAAAAGTTAATTTCATTAGATACATATATATGTCTAACATGTATATATTTTAATGCTGTGAATAAAAGCTGTGGCCCATTAAAACCAGTTGACAATACATCATGAAGAGAATATGCACATGCTGGAGAGAAACAAATATGCTTTTCATTTTAAGGAGCAAAGTGCAGACTGCAGGTTATATTGTGAAGCTGAGGACATGCATTTGACGGGAAAGAGTGGAATACACCTTTACTCAATATATTTGGAATACTTTGTTGAACTCTAGTATGTTTCAGTATGTTAGAGAAAGAAAATTTTTTAAATTGGTGAGCCCAGAAGTTATGTCCTAAATTTCATATATATTTGAACATACATACATATGTTCACTGTTGCTTTCTGTGAAAATTATATTATTATAATTATATTATTATAATTGTAATTATTATTATATTCTTCTAAGCATTTTTAAAATATGAAGATTTTATCCAAATCTTAATTTTTGCTTCAGCAATTCAGATAAAATTGACTAATGTCCATTTGGTTTAGATTTCTTTTCAATGACTTAGTCATTTTGTTCCAAATGACATATTTTTCTTGGCTTCTTGCTTATGATATAAGCAGCCCGCAAATGGTATACCTCAAACAGCATTCTTAACCAATTACAAATTAAAAACCATACCTATTCAGATACAGTAAGACTATATTTATTTATTATTTTGATGTTTCTTTTTTCTGTCTCTGTGTACTGTTTTTAATTTTATTTATTTATTTATTTGAGAGAGAGAAAGCACAAGTCGGAGCAGCAGAGAAAGAGGGAGAAGCAGGCTTCCCATTGTACAGAGAGCTGGATGCGGGGCTCCATCCCAGGACCCTAAGATCGTGACCTGAGCCAAAGGCAGATGGTTAACTGACTGAGCTACCCAGGAACCCCTGTGAACTATTTTTATATATATATGTGGTTTAAACAAATTATTCAATACAATGTAAATTGTACTTAAAATGACATGTAGAACAACAAAAACTGATCTATAGCCTCTTCTCTAAGAAGAATCCCAAGGGTACTATCTTAGGCACTTCCCTTACAATTATTGTTACTGCCATTGAGCACGCACATGGCCTTTTAAAATTTATACTTTCTACTAATGATGCTTAAAAACACAGTGATCATAATGCAATATAAAGTAGCTTCAATTAGTCTATTTATTCTTTTTCCCCTTCAGTCTTTAAAAAAATAATAATAAACTCCCAGTGAACCTTTACCCTGCAAATGACCTCATATGACATATTTGAACTTACAGTGAACTTTCACATGAACTTTCAGTCATCCTCTGAGAAATATAACAGATGGAAAATAGACAGATTTTTCAAATATTTTCAGATGTAGCACTTTGACATGTTTAACAGAGACAACAAGGCCGACTATCTCCTTCTAGTGTTTACTTTGCTGACTTTATTGTACTGCAGGCAGTTTTGTTACACTATATGCCTGAATTAAGGGGTTCAGCTACATTTCTGTTTGACCAGCATCTTGATTTTGAACCAGCACTTTTATATATATTTAAAGACATAGCTAATTGGGTTGTAAAATATAACAAATTTTAAGAGAACTTTATGGAACTTATTGAAATAATATTGCTTCAGATCATTTAGATATGAGGGGCTTTTAAAGACCCATTTCAGATTTTAGAACATGAATCAGCTATAACGTTTTTCACTTTGAATGGTTTGCAGCTAGAAATTCAGTTCGAAATGCAGAGGGTTTTTGAATGGTCATTTGGGAAAAGAGGACGGAAATTGTTGGAGCCCCAACTAGGGTTTACTATTGCTAGTGTATGAGGTAGGCTCTTCAGAGGTATAATCTTTGCAACTCTCTTCCCCAAGCAGTTATCTTACTCAGGTTGCACAAGAGGAAAGGGAGACAGAGAGGTTGACAACTTGCCTGAGAAGACAGCTAAACTGGGGAATTAAATCTGGGTCTCTCAGACTTCTGATTCCTTTCTCTTGTAATAAGTCCATGCTCCCAGGAACAAGATATTTTGTTTGGTCAAATAAATGCTAAAGATAAAAGTGTGATAACACTGTCATATTTCTAGAATCTTTGTTTTGAGAATTTAAAGAGTTTCTTTGTATTTGTTGCATAATATTGTTAAATAGGTTAGTATGAAACCTTCAGAGTGTTCTCAGTGACATGAAGATAGTAACCAAGATTTTTGCTTCTCTTGAAAATTCCGTTGTTTGCAAAAAACTATACGTCTATTACATTTACCAAATAATGAAAGCATGTATGTTATTTATCCACCGATATGCATCTCCTTGCCTAGATCAATTCTTATTAACACCCACTTTATTCTCAGACCACAATTTTTTCAGCCAGAGTAGTGTTTTAGATATTGTTTAGTTCAGAGAGAGATTATACTTAATGGATATAGATATGTATAAAATAGCACACAACTGCATTTATAACATCAAACTATGAATGGTATTAAGCTGTAATTAGGCCATCTTTCCTGAAACTTAGTGAGGCAAATAAAGATCTTTCCATTTCACAAGGATGTTCTTAGAAGCCTATGGTGATTTTGTTGGTGATGTGGTATAAATGAATAGCAAGTTAAAATAAGCTATTACTCATTTTAAAGGAATTTTTAATATTTGCCTTTCTTTAACTTTTTTTTAATTTTATAATTTTTTATTTTTATAGACATATATTTTTATCCCCAGGGGTACAGGTCTGTGAATCACCAGGTT
>NC_081557.1:146609572-146622737 GCF_022355385.1 Mustela nigripes | reverse complement strand
CCCCTTTCTCCGCATCCTCGCCAGCATCTGTCATTTCCTGACTTGTTTATTTTAGCCATTCTGACTGGTGTGAGGTGATATCTCATTGTGGTTTTGATTTGTATTTCCCTGATGCCGAGTGATATGGAGCACTTTTTCATGTGTCTGTTGGCCATCTGGATGAATAAAAGAAAGAACAAGAACCATATGATACTCTCAATAGATGCTGAAAAAGCATTTGACAAAGTACAGCATCCCTTCCTGATCAAAACTCTTTAACTTTTTAGTCCATTTTAAAAAACAGCTTTTTATTAAAAGTATTGAGCAGGTTTTGTATTAAAACAATTGATCCTGTTTTTCTTCTCAATTTTTAGGAATTGAATGTGGAGCAGTGTGGATTCAAGGAGCAAAAGGTCTCTTTCTTCCTTTTACAGTTGACCTTTGAACACTGTTTAAACTGCCCTTGTTCACTTATACATGGATTCTTTTTTGATGAATACAGTACAATACTTTAAACAGATGTTCTATTTCTTATAATTTTCTTAATAATATTTATCTCTATTTTGAGAATATATTAGACATGTAACATACAATATATGTTAATTGGCTGTATATGTTACTGGTAAGGCTTTCAGTCAACAGTAAGCTATTAGTAGTTTAGTTTTGGGGGAAGTTCTACATTTTTTTTTTGAAGATTTTATTTATTTGTTTGACAGAGAAAGCACACAAGCCCAAGCAGGGGAAGCTGCAGAAGGAGAGGGTGAAGTAGGCTCCCCGCTGAGCAAGGAGCCTGATGCGAGACTGGATTCCAGGACCCCGGGATTATGACCTGAACTAAAGGCAGATGCTTAATTATATTAGCCACCCAGGTGCCCCTTATATAAACAATTAAAAGAATATAGAATATTGGGATAATATAAAAGTTGAATTAATAGCTACAGACAGAACATTCTCACTCTTGAGACTAGTATGCATCCTGTTCCCAACCTTGCCCTAGCCCTTTAGGTGTAGCTGTTGTTGACATCTGAAACAGGTGACTGTGATCAAGAACAACAACAAAGGGAATGTTGGAATTGATCCACTGTAAATTCATGAATATTTTTTTTCCTTTCCTTCTCTTTTAATGATTTGGATTTTAGGAGGAAAAAAAAATTTCATTTGGACCTTGAACACTTCTCAACCTCCCTTTTTTTATCATGGAGATAGCCAGCAAGCAACAGGCCTAGGTCATTCCAGCCAAACAGTATTTGGCTGGAATCTGGTGATGATGCTTGTTTTCACTGTGTTTATTTATTTATAGATTTTTTTTATAGATTTTTAATTGCTGAAGTATAGCTGACATACAGTGTTATATTAGCTTCAGGTGTACAACATAGTGATTCAGCGATTCTAGACATTACTCAGTGCTCACCACCATAAATGTGGTCACTGTACAACATTATTTCAACATTATGGACTACATTCCCTATGTTGTACTTTCATCTCTGTGAACATAACTGTAAATTTGTACCTCTTTGTCCTCTTTGTCCCATTCACTTTTTAAAAAATCATATCCTTTGCTGTAGAACTCATATTTGAAGATGCTTGTTTGGAAAATTATAGTGAGGTTCACCTTCAAATTTTAGAATTTGAAGAAACATATGAAACATAAGCTGAAATAAATATAAATAGAATAAAATGTAAGATTTCTTATTCCAATGTTAAAGAATTGGTTGGAATATTCTTAATCACTTACATATGAAAGTATTTATTATAAAGACCCATCTAGCTAAGTTGTAATGGGTTATAAATTTGGGGTCACTACTATTTGATAGTGTGTATTTAAAAGAAATAGTCAATAGCTCTAAAACATGCTTTTTCTGTATGCCTGTGGCAAAACTTGCCGCAATTCCATTCCTTTCCTTTCTTGTTCCACCTTTAATATTTATGTTATGTTTAGGCTCTTGGGTATCACACATATGGTTTTCTTAAAATGTTTTTAGAGGGCTATGGGTATTTACATTTTTAACTTTTAAGTACTTAACATGTTTTGTTCCTTAGCAGTAAAAACAAATAATATTTTGTCCATTCTTGCTGGAAAATTTCTAGTTATTTCCTAGAAAAGGAATCAGGGATTTAGAGTTATTTTTGCTAAAAAATCAACACAGTGCTTTGAAGTGTGTAAACCTGGGGATTCACAGACCTGTATCCCTGGGGATAAAAATATATGCTTATAAAAAATAAAAAATTAAAAAATATATATAAATATACTGTAAGCAGTTAAAAAAAAATCAACACAGGGGTGCCTGGATGGCTCAGTCAGTTAAGCATTTGGCTCTTTTTTTTAAGGATTATATTTATTTATTTGAGGGAGAGAGAGAGCATAAGCAGGGGAGGGAGAGGGAGAAGCTGACTCCCCTGCTGAGCAGGGTGCTTGACACTAGACTTGACGCTGGGATTTGGACCTGACCTGAAGGAGACGCTTAACTGACTGAGCCACCCAGGCACCCTTAAGCATATGAGTCTTGATCTCAGCTCAGGTTTTGATCTAAGGGTCATGAGTTCAAGTCCTACATTGGGCTCCAATGGGGCATGGAGATTATATGAAAAGTAATAAATAAATAAATGAATAATTGTTGAACCACCTATGCATCCCTTGGGTAAGTCCCACCTGGTCATGATGGATAACCTCTTCAACGTACTGTTGGACACTCTTAGCTAGGATCTTGTTGAGAATCTTGGCATCTATATTCATCAGGGATACTGGTCTGAAATTCTCCTTTTTGGTGGGGTCTTTACCTGGTTTGGGGATCAGGATAATTCTGGCTTCATAAAAAGAGTCTGGAGGTTTTCCTTCTGTTTCTAATTTTTGGAAACAGCTTCAGGAGAATAGGTATTGTTTCTTCTTTGAAAGTTGGGTAGAATTCCTCAGGGAATCCATCAGTTCCTGGGCTCTTGTTTGTTGGAAGGTTTTTGATCACTGCCTCAATCTTGTTAATACATATTGGTCTATTCAGGTTGTCAATTTCTTCCTGATTCAGTTTTGGAAGTTTATAGGTTTCTAAGAATGCATCCATTTTATGTAGGTTGCTTAACTTACTGGCATATAACTGTTGATAATAATTTCTGATGATTGTTTCTGTCTCCTCAGTATTAGTCGTGATCTCTCTCTTTTCATTCATAATTTTATTAATTTGGGTCCTTTCTCTTTTCTTTTGGATTAGTTTGGCCAATGATTTATTGATCTTACTGATTCTTTCAAAAAACCAGCTGCTAGTTTTGTTGATGTGTTCTACTGTGTCCCTGGTTTCTATCTCATTGAGCTTTGCTCTAATCTTGATTATTTCCATTCTTGTTTGTGGAGTTGGCTTAATTTGTTGTTGATTCTCCAGTACTTTAAGGTATAAAGAGAGCTGGTGTATTCTGGGTTTTTCAGTTTTTTTGAGGGAGGCTTGGATGGCTATGTATTTCCCCCTTAGGACCATCTTTGCCATAACCCATAGGTTTTGTAACAAACTGTCTTCATTCTCATGGTTTCCATGAATTGTTTAAAATTCTTTGATTTTCTGGTTGATCCGAACATTCTTAAGCAAGGTGGTCGTTAGCTTCCAGGTGTTTGAATTCCTTCCAGACATTTTTTTTTTTTGGTTGACTTCAGTTTCAAAGCATAGTGGTCTGTTCAACATTTGCAAATCTATCAATGTGATAGAACAAATCAATAAAAGAAGAGAGAGGAACCACATGGTCCTCTCAATTGATGCAGAAAAAGCATTTGACAAGATAACTCATGCGTTCCTGATTAAAACAATTCAAAATATAGAGATAGAGGGAATATTCCTCAACTTCATGAAATCTATCTATGAAAAACCCACAGCAAATATCATCCTCAGTGGGGAAAAGCTGACAGCCTTCCCTTTGAGATCAGGAACACGACAAGGATGCCCACTCTTGCCACTCTTGTTCAACATAGTATTAGAAGTCCTAGCAACAGCAGTAAGACAACAAAGAGAAAGGTATTCAAATTGACAAAGAAGAAGTCAAACTCTCTCTCTTCACAGATAACATGATACTTTGTATGGAAAACCCAAAAGACTCTACCCCCAAACTACTAGAACTTATATAGCAATTCAGTAATGTGGCAGGATACAAAATCAACATACAGAAATCAGTTGCTTTCTTATATACGAACAGTGAAAATATAGAAAGGGAAGTTAGAGAATCGATTCCATTTACTATAGCACCAAGAACCATAAGATACCTGGGAATGTACCTAACCAAAGAGGTAAAGGATCTGTACTCAAGGAACTACAGAACACTCATGAAAGAAATTAAAGAAGACACAAAAAGATGGAACACCATTCCATGCTCATGGATTGGAAGAATAAAAATTGTTAAAATGTCTATACTGCCTAGAGCAATCTATACTTCCAATGCCATTCCAATCACAATTCCGCCAGCATTTTTCAAAGAGCTGGAGCAAACAATCCTAAAATTTGTATGGAACCATAAGAGAGCCCGAATTGCTAAGGAAATGTTGAAAAAGAAAAACAAAACTGGAGGCATCACATTGCCTGATTTCAAGCTTTACTACAAAGCTGTGATCACCAAGACAGCATGGTACTGGCACAAAAACAGACACATAAACCAGTGGAACAGAGTAGAAAGCCCAGATATGGACCCTCAACTTTATGGTCAAATAATCTTTGACAAAGCAGGAAAAAATATACAGTGGAAAAGAGATAGTTTCTTCAATAAATGGTGCTGGAAAAATTGGACAGCTATGTGTAGAAGAATGAAACTTGACCATTCTCTTACACCATACACAAAGATAAACTCGAAATGGATAAAAGACCTCAGTGTGAGTCAGGAATCCATCAGAATCCTAGAGGAGAACATAGGCAGTAACCTCTCTGACATCGGCCACAGGAACTTCTTTCAAGATATGTCTCCAAAGGCAAAGGAAACAAAAGCAGAAATGAACTTTTGGGACTTCATCAAGATCAAAAGCTTCTGGACAGCAAAGGAAACAGTCAACAAAACAAAGAGGCAACCCAAGGAATGGAAGAAGATATTCGCAAATGACAGTACAGACAAAGGGCTGATACCCAAGATCTATAAAGAACTCCTCAAACTCAACACACACAAAACAGATAATCACGTCAAAAAATGGGCAGAAGACATGAACAGACACTTCTCCAAAGAAGACATACAAATAGCTAACAGACACATGAAAAAATGTTCATCATCACTAGCCATCAGGGAGATTCAAATCAAAACCACATTGAGATACCACCTCACACCAGTTAGAATGGCCAAAATCAACAAGACAGTAAACAGCATTTGTTGGAGAGGATGTGGAGAAAGGGGAACCCTTTTATACTGTTGGTGGGAATGCAAGTTGGTGCAGCCACTTTGGAGAGCAGTGTGGAGATTCCTTAAGAAATTAAAAATAGAGCTACCCTATGATCCTGCAATTGCATTATTGGGTATTTACCCCAAAGATACAGATGTAGTGAAAAGAAGGGCCATCTGTATCCTAGTGTTCATAGTAGCAATGGCCACAGTCGCCAAACTGTAGAAAGAACCAAGATGCCCTTCAACGGACGAATGGATAAGGAAGATGTGGTCCATATATACAATGGAGTATTATGTCTCCATCAGAAAGGATGAATACCCAACTTTGTATCAACATGGATGGGACTGGAAGAGATTATGCTGTGTGAAATAAGTCAAGCAGAGACAGTCAATTATCATATGGTTTCACTTATTTGTGGAGCATAAGGAATAACACAGAGGACATTGGGAGATGGAGAGGAGAAGTGATTTGGGAGAAATCAGAGGGGGAGATGAACCATGAGAGTCTGTGAACTCTGAGAAACAAACTGAGGTGTTTGGAGGAGAGGGGGCTGGGAGATTGGGTGAGCCTGGTAGTGGCTATTAAGGAGGGCACGTATTGCATGGAGCACTGGGTATGGCACATAAACAATGAATTCTGGAACACTGAAAAGAAATTTAAAAAATAAATTAAAAAATTTTAAAAAGGAATGAATAAGTGAATAAGTAAATAAAAATCAACATATAAAGTATGTCAAAATCTATTACAACCACACATTAAAAATCAATTTCATTGATTTAATTTAATTCAAGGCATTTTGAGATTATTTTTTAAAATGTGAATGACCACATTAAACAAAATGAAGTATGATCAAATCTCATTAAATTCTGGATTATTAATGTGACCTTACTTAGGTACTTTCTTTCCCTCTTCATATATTTAGTCCCAGCAACACTCTCATAGGTGTGCCTTATATATATTTTCTATTTACAAGTTTAATTCTTTGAAAAATGTCTTAGGACATTTTACCTCTGAAAGTTACAAAGGTTTGACCATATTACTATTCTGGATTATTTGTAGATATTTTGGTACATAGTAATTGCTTTTACCTACTAAGCATTAATAAAAGATGGGAACATGTTTGGGAAACAATGGCAATGTAGGAAGTATGTACCAGGCACTGTTCCAAGTGCTCTGCTTGGGTTTTCATTCAGCCCTCATCACAACCCTTTTAGGTAGATCTATTAGTATTTCTGTTTTGTAAGTGAGGAAACTGAGACACAGAGAGGTGGAATAATTTGTCTGCAGGCACACAGCCAAGGAGGGGCAGGGCCAGATTCTGAACTCCCTACAGCCCAGTTCTAGCTTCTGAACTTTTAACCTCTAAGACCAAGAGTTTCGTTTTAGTGTAGAATCATTGAGAAAGATCCACAACCTTTGTAACTGAATTATTTCAGCTCAAATAACATAATAACAGATAATGTATTAAATTTTTAAAAGAGAAAAACAGTATTATTACTTATAATCCCAGATATGTTAAAATAAAGTAGCTCAGTTTTCTGTGTCATAATCTATTGACACTCTTTTCTATTTAGGAATTTTCTCTTTTATATAAAATAGCTCAACAAGATATTGACCAAATATTTTATTTTGACAAACTTTTTAGAGAATTCTTGGTTTCAGAATCTTTGCAGTCTGTTATTCATTTCATTTTATAAAGCCCCCTACTCCGACCCCAAACGCCAAGAACTCTTGTGTTTTATTTTGTAGACTAGTGTGTGGTAAGGGGAGGATTTAAAGTTAGGGGTTATTTAGAATTATATGAGAAATTTTAGATGCTTGATAAAACCCTGAAACAGGAAGCAGTGTCAAAGTGTAGAAATTTCATTCTACAGAGAAATATATACTCTAAAAGTGGCTAGGGTTTAATTGCTATATTTAATTCACTGAATTAGAATTAGTGAATATAGAACCTAAACTGAAAGGTTATTGTGAAAGCCAACCTTAAAACTTTTAAAAATTCGGGACGCCTGGGTGGCTCAGTTGGTTAAGCAGCTGCCTTCGGCTCGGGTCATGATCCCAGCATCCTGGGATCGAGTCCCACATCAGGCTCCTTGCTCAGCAGGGAGCCTGCTTCTCCCTCTGCCTCTGCCTACCATTCTGTCTGCCTGTGCTTGGCTCTCTCCCCCTCTCTCTCTCTCTGATAAATAAAATCTTTAAAAAAAAAAATTTAAAAAAAAATTAAAAAAATAAAAAAAAACTTTTAAAAATTCATTTTTGTTAATTTTTTTTAATTTGAGTATAGTTGACATATAATGTTACATTAGTTTCCAGAGTACAACAGAGTGACTCAACTCCTCTATACATGATGCTATCTCTGCTCACCACAAGTGGAGCTACCATCTGAAAGCCAACTTTTAGTCTGTGGTTTGTAAGGTGTTTGTATTAAAGGATGCTTGAGAACGTTACCTGTAATGCTCCACATCACTTGGCATCAGGGAAATACAAATCAAAACCACAATGAGATACCACCTCACACCAATCAGAATGACTAAAATTAACAAGTCAAGAAATGACAGATGCTGGCAAGGATGAGGAGAGAAGGGAACCCTCCTACACTGTTGGTGGGAATGCAAGCTGGTGCAACCACTCTGGAAAAGTGTGGAGGTTCCTTAAAAAACTGAAAATAGAGCTACCCTATGACCCAGCGATTGCACTACTGGGTATATATCCTAAAGATACAAATGTGCTCCGAAGGGGCATGTGCACCTGAATGTTTATAGCAGCAATGTCCACAATAGCCAAACTATGGAAAGAACCTAAATGTCCATCAACAGATGAATGGATAAGGAAGATGTGGTATATATACACAATGGAATACTATGTAGCCATCAAAAGAAATGAAATCTTGCCATTTGTGATGATGTGGATGGAACTAGAGGGTATTATGCTTAGCAAAATAAGTCAATTGGAGAAAGACAACTATCATATGATCTCCCTGATATGAGGAAGTGGAGATGCAATGTGGGGGGCTTGGAGGGTAGGAAAAGAAAATGAAAGAAGATAGGATTGGGAGAGAGACAAACCATAAAAGACTCAATCACAAAAATAGGGTTGCTGGGGGGAGGAGGGACGGGAGAGAGGGTGGTGGGGATATGGACATTGGGGAGGGTATGTGCTATGATGAGTGCTGTGAAATGTGTAAACCTGGCGATTCACAGACCTGTACCCCTGGGGATAAAATACATTATATGTCTATTTAAATAAATAAATAAATAAATAAATAAATAAATAAAAAGAAAGAAAACAGTACCTGTGTCTATTTTTCATGGTGTTTCCATGAAGCTCAATTGAGTCACATAATTAGATTGTCAAATAGATGCATTAAGTTGGCTTTAGACTTAGAAATTGTCAGTAAACATAATGGGAAAAATAGTTTACTTTAATTATTGGTCATTAAAATAATTGTGTCTTGTATTTGTCCTTAAAATGTTTCACATCTGATGCCATATTGTTTCATCATAGTAGCTCTATGAAGCAGTTCAGAAGCTGATAGGATCTGCATTTTACTAAAAAGGAAAATTAATGAACTGACTTAATGAAGGACAAGCAGGTTTTTAGAAAAACAGGCAGAACGAGACCTTAAACTTCCACCCTTTCTAGTGACCTTCCAAATGACCACACCTTTCAAAGAAGGTGGTTGCTAAATCCTTAACATTGTAACAATTGTAACAATTAACATTGCTAATTATGTATTTCTGTACTTGAATTCTGTTTCAAACTAGGATATATGACTCATTCTATAATAAACTATCCAATAGCTATACATCATATAGGATGTGGATATTTTTTTAAGAGAAATTGATCTATCCCCATGATATAAATATCATTTAAAATCATCTGTCATATGACGAAAATGGTAAGCATAAGTCAAATAAAACAGGGAAAAAAAGGATTTTACAAAGACAATTTTAGTGATTCTTTCAAGCTATTAATGACATGTGTTGAGTTGTATTCCTCAGATAAAATGTATTGTTATTAATTTATAAATGACTAATAGTGTTATCACTTTATGAGGTGTTTATTTTTGTTACCATGCATGGTATAATTGGGAAAACCTGTAATAATAAATTCTTTATAGTGATCATACAAATCAGAGATAATTACATGATCCAGGAAAATATCTTCCTTCATGGTATGCAGATACAGGCTTGTGTCATATTTTGAGGTATGCATTTGTTAATTTCTATACTTTGTTAATAGGGTCCTTGAGAAGTAGTCCTTTGACTTCCAGTATATCATAAACAGAGGGCAGTTGTGGAAATATTTTCAGGAGATATTGCACAAGCAGGGACTAGAATGGGTAAGTAGGCATATTTTTACAGTTACAGCTGTAAGAATTCCTCACTTTCTTATCACTGTCATCAGTTCATCAATTATAATATTCATTAGCTGGCCCTTCTGAACTTGGCAGTGTATGCCCAGGGTCTTGCCATGTTTATAGCCCTTTTGCCTTTCAGGATTTGGATACCTTTAAACATTTGTTGTTTATATACTTTTTTTCATAATATTTATTTCAAGTTTATCAAAAATTTTAAAACATCTTGACTTTAAGTATGGCTATGTATGTTTGCCCATTATGTGTATGGTAAATGATGGATTTAGAGGATAGTCCCAAACAAAGCAACCTGGTAAAGTTTATTTTGGGTTTACTCTGCCCATGTCATCACCCCAATCCTGTGTTCCATTACCCCCATATTAGGAACCCATTTTCCCAGAGTAGTGTCTTCTTTCTTAGTGCCCTCTAAACAGGTCTCAGGGTGGGCTGTGCTGTGCCATGTCCCAGGCACACAGGATTTTTTTCCTACATTGCTTTTGCTTTCCCCTCACAAATGATTCGGACCTGCCATGATCATAGCACCAGGCCTCTCGAGGCTTCAGTTCTGATAACTCAGTGAGCTCATTCATTCATTGGGACATAACATTTGGAAATCTTTGAATTCCTACATTTCACACAGTGAGAAATTGAGGCTGAGAGAAGTGGGTAAAAGGAGAGAAAGTAAGAACCCTCCTTTGGGTCCCAGGAAGAGAAGTAGAATTTTCTAGAAATGTTCATGTCATGGGGAAAAGTTCTGTTCTATTTCCACTTCTTTGCTCTTTCTCTACCAACATTTAAAAATGGAAGGAGAATTGAATTTTGACTATGCAAGACTTACATCTTAAAATTAAAGCCAAAATCAGTAAGTTGGACTACATTAAGCTAAAAAATTTCTGCACGGCAAAGAAATGATTAACAAAATGAGAAGGCAACCTATGGAATGGGGGAAGATATTTGCAAGCCATCTATCTGATGAGGGGATACTAATCCAAATATATAAGGAACTTCCTACAACTCAATAGAAAAGAAAACCCAAACAATCCAATGGAAAAAATGGGCAGAGGACTTGAATAGACATTTTCCCAAAGATGACACATTAATAGCTAATAAATATATGAAAAAGTGCTCAACATCACTAACATCAGGGGAATGCAAATCAAAACCACAATGAGGGGCGCCTGGGTGGCTCAGTGGGTTAAGCCTCTGCCTTCGGCTCAGGTCATGATCCCAGGGTGCTGGGATCGAGCCCCACATTGGGCTCTCTGCTCAGCGGGGAGCCTGCTTCCTCCTCTCTCTGCCTGCCTCTCTGTCTACTTGTGATCCCTCTCTCTGTCCAATAAATAAATAAAATCTTTAAAAAAAAAAAACAAAAAAACAAAAAAAACCACAATGAGATATTACCTCATACCTGTTAGAATGGATATTATCAAAATGACAGGAGATAGCAAATAACAAATGATACAGAGAAACAATGTGCAATGTTGGTGGGAATGTAAATTGGTGCAGCCACTCTAGAAAGTAGTGTGGATGCTCCTCAAAAAATTAAAACCAGAACTACCCCTGATCCAGCAATCCCACTTATAGGGATATATTCCAAAATAAAATCCCTCTCTCAAAGAGATATCTAAACCCCCCACCATGTTCATTGCAGCATTATCTACAATAGCCTTGACATAGAAATAATCTAAGTGCCCATCAACAGATGAATGGATAAAGAAAATGTGGTATATCTACACAATGAATTATTATTCCTCCATAAAAAAGAAGGAAATCCTGCCACTTGAAACACCGGGAATGGACCTTGAGGGCATTATACTAAGTGAAGTAATTCAGATCGAGAAAGACAAAGACTTATATGTGAAATCTAAAAACATTGAACTCCCAGAAACAGAATAGAATGGTGATTGTCAGGGGCTGAAGTGCAGGGGAAATGGGGGGATGTTGGTCAAAGGCTACAAACTTTCAGTTACGGTATGAATAAATTCCAGGGGGCCAATGTATAGCATGGTGACAATAGCTAACAATACTGCATTGTGTACCCCAAAGTTGCTATGAAAGTAGAGCTTTAATTTTCTCACCATAACAACAAAATGGTAATTATGTGAGGTCAACCATGTGCTAACTAACCTTATTGTGGCAAACACTTCACAATATATACAAACATGAAATCATCATATTACTCACCTTAAACTTACACAATGTTATGTGTCTGTTCTAGTTCAATAAAAGTGGATATAAATTAAAACGAGAAACACGTTATGGAAATAGCAGAGGCGTATTCACCATAACGCTAATGAAGCTTCACCTCCAGGGCCCCTCACTTATCTGAGCCTCTTCCAAGGCGCTACTATTGGGCTCACACAGTCAGATATTTTTGTAATTTGATAGGAGTAAGATATTTTGTCTGCAAGACTATTATCTCTTTCTACCTCAACTACCCTTTTGCCAACATTTTCCAGATGTATTTATGTGCCTCCTAGGCTGCTCTGTGTGTTATTGTCAGCCTTCTTGGCTGGGCCACTATAGGAGTATGTCTACCTCAACCACACCAGCTCACCTAATTTCATGATACTGAAGATGGGGCCGAAAGTTTGGACGCCATATGAACAACCTTTAGTCCCAAGTGCCAGAAGTCTATGGGCAGTGGAGGAGAAACATTTTTAAAAGATGTGCAGCCAGGGGAGCCTGAGTGACTTAGTCAGTTAAGCGTTTGCCTTCGGCTCAGGTCATGATCCCAGGGTCTTGGGATCAAGCCCCATGTGGGGCTCCTGGCTCAGTTTCTCTCTCTCCTACTCCCCCTGCTTATGTTCCTTCTTTTACTGTGTCAAATAAATAAGTAAAATCTTTTAAAAAATTGAAAAATGTGCACTCAGAAGCCAATCCATACGTGGAAAATTTGTCCTATCATTAAGTGTGTATCAATTTATTAAACACAAAATTCATTAGGCATGTAAGCAGGCGTTTCCGTTCTCCTTGGCATCCAGTCAAAACTAGAAGTTCTCCCCTGTCAGGACTATAGTCGACAATGAAGCATATTAAATTATATTATGATAACATCCCAAGGTAAAACTGTTTTTTGTGTATTTCTACATGAGATCAATAGATATTTTTCTATCAAGAAGTAAATTGTAACAAATCTTCAGACCACATCAAAAGCAGTAATTCATTAAGAAAGATAAATTTCAAATAGAAAAGGATAAATTGAATCCAATTAATGAAGAGTAGTAAATTATATGAACACATTGGAGAAAGATTTAAGTTCCTTGACGATTTGACAGCAAATACTGAAATCCACAAAATAGCCTAAAACTTACCCCGCTACAGTGAATCATCAACTGAAGGAAGGTTGTCATAAAATATTTAAGATTAACTTGCACAAGTTAATCTTGTTAATCTTGCACAAGTTGATTTTGTTAATCTTGCACAAATCCACAAAATAGCATAAAACTTACCCCGCTACAGTGAATCATCAACTGAAGGAAGGTTGTCATAAA
>NC_081557.1:146542149-146609562 GCF_022355385.1 Mustela nigripes | reverse complement strand
GTATTTAAGATTAACTTGCACAAGAAAATTGAAATGCCCTGAAATGTTAGGGCTCATGAATGGTAGAAACTTCTTCCCCAACTTAAGCTTACATGCAATAAATGAGTGGTGAAGCTCAAAGCGTTTTTTTAAAACTGTCCATGACAAAGAATACATTTCAACCCACTGTGCTGAGAACTGACTGAAAAATCTTACTTTCTCTATAGAAAAGTAGATTTTAAGAATTATTTGCATTTGAATAGATGAGCAGAATATGCAGCCTAGAGAGGTAGCATATTGGACAAGGCTGCTAGGCAGTTTATTAAAATGTTATGCTGTTTTGCTGGATTCTGTGATATTTGTGGATTTGTCAACTTCATAGAATTTATAATTGGTTGCAATTTTTTTTCTCACCCACTTTCCTATCTGATTTTGTATTTTTAATGTTTATGATTCTTCTTAACAAAGTTTCCACAAATTGCCATAACTTCAGGCCTCGGGAAACCTAGATCTGCTCCAACTTCCGATTAACACTGAGTCTTGCCACATGATTTTTAATGTTGAAAACCTTACACAGCCTTCCAAAGCCAGGCTCTTCTCTTCTCCGAGGAGAATAATGAATACTGCCTGCCCAAATAGCCATAGGGTCATAGGTTATTAAAGAGCGGCAGAGGGAGAAAGGGACAGGAAGGGAACGGGATGGGGAGAAAAAGGAGGTGGGAGGATGGTTTAAGCCTCGAAGCAATAGAGGTGAGAGAAATACCGTGTGATCTCAATGAGCTATTTCTATGGTATGGGACTTCCTCCCCTCTCTTCGTAGCCTCTACTCATCATTTAACTGTTTGATGATTTGGGGTTCTGAGTTTGAATGTATAAACTGCATGGACTGACTCTCTCTTCAGTGTTATTGAATCTTCAAGTGTGAGAAAAGAAAATCCCCTGTGTTTAACACACTGGGTTTTTTTGTAGTTTCTGGGGCAGCCAAAAACCATGTCAGAATGGTACTAAATTTGGGAAGGAGTTTAGGAATACTGGGGACTGCTATTAAGTGTCTTCCTTCTACGTCAATTTTTTTTTTTACTCCTCTAATGGAAAGTAGCACATAGTGTAGTGTACTTTTCGAGGTACACTATGGGACATTTTGACAACATTTTATATCACACATATGAAGAGTTCCCGGCTTTCTGCTTTCAGTATCTGTGCCTTCTCAGCTCAAAGTCCATCTTCAGCAATCCGGTTCCACATGCGAGATTACAGTCCAAGTACCAAATTTTGTTTAGGTCAAGGTTCTTGGTTTCAAACAGAATTCTAGCTCATTGGAGCAGAAAGAGATTTATTGAAGGATCTTAGTAGCTCCCAGAATCTTGGGAGAGCCATAGAACTAGTTTTGGATCTCACTCGGTCAGAAACAGACAAAGAAAACAGAACAATCAATCAAAAGACAATGGTTCCAAGTGATTGATGAATATTTGAAAAAGAGGCAGTAAATATACACAATAGACTATTACTCAGCCTTAAAAAAGAATGGAATCTTGCCATCCGTGAAAACATGGTGGGGCTAGATGGTATTATGCTAAGTGAAATGGGCCAGGCCACGACATCTACCATATGACTTCACTTATATGTGGAATCTTAAACAAACAAATGACCAAATAAACAACAACAAAAGAGAGAAACAAACTTATAAATATAGAGAACAAATGGGTAGTTGCCAAAGGGGAAGGGAGGGATGAGTGACATGGGCAAAGGAGATTAAGAGGTACAAATTTACCAGTTATAAAATATGGAAGTTACAGGGATGAAAAGTACAGCATAGGGAAGGAATATAGTCAATAATATTCAAATTCGCTGATCGTGGTGAGTATTTCATAATGTATGGAATTGTTGAATCACTGTTGTACGCTTGAAACTAATTTAATATGATATGTCAACTGTACCTCAATTAAAAAAAAAAAAAAAACAGTGGTTCTAGGGAGCCAGGATTGTACCAGGCAGGCAGGATACTATATACCAGAGAGTTTACCTTTGTTGTGTCAGAGGAATTGCTTGGCCATACCACCATGCTCCCCCAAAGAGACAAACCCTGAGCATGCTCATTTCTTATCCAAATCCTGGCTTGATGCCTCTGCTTGCCAAGAACTTGGGCCACCTCCCTGCACCCTGAATGCGGTACTGGGGAACGTTGGTGTGTGAGTGAGTGAGTGATCCAACCTGGAGAGGGCCACAGTTTCCAAAGTCCTTACAAATTCGTTGTAATCAGGCAAGGTACTTAACCTCTCTAACTAATTCATCTTCCTAATACTTAATGTGAGGATTTTGAACTCCATAAATTCCAAGAATCCTTATAGTAATACAAATCTGTGTCTGCTCTAGTTAGAACTCTGGCTTCTAGTGATGGAAGCCTTACAAGAGCTAATGAAAGTAAGTCAAGGGAATTTACGGGATCTTAAAATCTAATCTTGAGAAGAGTTAAGGTGCCACAAGGTTTAGGGGTGTGGGCTCACCTGGCCTCTCACTTTCTTCCCTCTGCTTTCGTGTGTTGACTAGGAAGACTGCTTTCTTTGGGAAGCTGGAGAAGAAGTGCTTGACAGCTCAAAGGCTTGGAGCCAAAATATTCTGAGATCATAAAGGAAAAGGGCTCCTTTCTCCCAGAATTGGTTTCTTCTAAGATCCAGAAGGCCCTTTGGATGAGCCAAGCTGGGTTCCTGTGCCAACTCCTGTGGCCAGAGGAGTGGAGTCTGACCAGAAAAGGGATGTCATGCAGGTATGGGCCGCAGAGAGTTGCTGGGAGGCAGGCGCCCAGGGTGACCCGTGGGGATTCGAAGAGCTAGGGGACCACGATATGAGATGTGGGATTTATTCATTGGTTTTCCTTTCAGATATTTCAGATGAAATAAACTTCATTTATTTTGTGAATCTCCATAATTTTGCAAAGGTTCTGTCCCTGCCAGGCAGGGACCCAGGTGGCTCGGCTGGCCACCAGCCCACCGAGGAGGCTCTGCCTGCACAACCCACCCCCCAACCCTCCACCTGCATCGCGTGTGGGTCACCACATCCATGAGCACATCTTAAGGATGGACTGACGTTTGAGTGTCCCCTAAAATGTGTGTAGCATTAGTGTGTAAATGTCTATTCCGACAGTTTAATTGGGTCTAAGGAAACCATTTTTCCCTAAATGATGAAGGGTCCAGTGGTGTGAGTCACCATTAGCCTGATCGTCCCACATGTTGCGGTTTACTGAGATGACAATGCAGATACATATTTTTGACTGTTTAATTTGAAAGGGATTTTGTGTGGGGTTTAACACATCAATCCTACATAAGACTCAGAGCCTGCGCTCAGGGAGCTTAAAATTTAATAATAGAGATCAAAGTATATAGAGGCACATGAAGTCCTAGCTGCAAATAGTATAGTGATTTTAGGGAAAGATCTTAAATCCTTAAGCAGATGAATGTGGAACTTGAAGCGTTATATATATATATATATATATATATAGAAGGGTTATGTTGATAACAGTTTTTGCCAGCCAAGTGCAATTGGTATTTGTATTTTAAGATCAAATAATCTTAATGATCAAAACATCATAGATAAAAGAGAAAATTTGTATTTTTTTCTTGAACTTTTAGCCTTTATCTTTTTTTCTTTGGTGTTGTCTATGTTGGTATACATATAGACAGCCTTTTCTCTTGGAAGGTTACATTATTGTACTGAAATATATTTTGTTTTTATTTGACAGAGAGACAGACAGTGAGAGAGGGAATACAAGCAGGGGGCAGTGTGAGAGGGAGAAGTAGGCTCCCTGCTGATCAGGAAGCCCGGTGCGGGGCTTGATTCCAGGACCCTGGGATCATGACCTGAGCCAAAGGCATATGCTTAATAATTGAGCCACCCAGGCGCCCCTACATTTTGCTTTCAGCAATAAATATGATGGTATGGTTGTTTGGTCTTATATATTATCTGAACATAGCTTGTGTAACAGAAAAAAAATTATTTTCTCCTTAGAATCAAGGAATTGGCAGGTCACTCTAAAAGTTATCTGGACTGAATTTTGTATATTAAGTTATATTCCGTTGGCAGTTAGATTGTTGGAAAAGTGTGAAAAGTTTGTTAGTCTATGTTTTGCTTCATCTTACAAATGAACCTCTTGGTTTTATAATCTGAAGCACATGCATATTAAGTAGAGAAAACTAATTGCAGTAAATCCTGGCAATAATCCGGATGTTTTAATAATGTCACATTGTTAATTCTGAATTTATTTGTAATACTGTTGCATAAGGGTCTTATTTTTAAATTGTTTTGGTCTTGTTGGCCTCTGCTTCTCTGATGATGAAATTAACTGAATCGATTATATTTTGTTTAATTAGATTTTATATTTTGATCTTATGTCCAAGCCGTTGAAAGTATTTGGCACTCTCTTCATCATGGGCAATCCATATAGATTTAGTTAGTTGTTCATACATTCTCTGTTTATTTCCTTCTTGGAATTTTTATTGCAATAGACAGTAAACAATTTATATACTTCAGGGATGACAGAGGATCACTCCTTGCTTTTAAAGGTAGGATATATCCATCCCAATAATATTTTCGGTGACTGTCAAAATGATTGCTTCAGCATTTATGTCCCTTTTTCACTGTAGGGTAAACGGCCCTTCAGACTAAATGGGGATGTTTAATATTCCAGGGATTTAACCCACAGTTTTTGATGAATGCCAATGCTGTTTGAAAAGGAATTGTTGTCTTGGTGTAGATAAAATGAAAATCCTGGCATTACAATCTAATTGAGCAATGTGTTTGGGGAGACGTGTCACTAGAGATCTAATGTGTCCTCCTGGAACAAAAGAAAATGCAGTGATGGCAAGGGGTGTAGAATATTGTGGAAACACAGCAGGAGCACCCAGCCTAGTCTCTGCATATCAAGACAGTGGCCTCTTCAACAGAATCCAAAGACTCCGAGTAGCAATACTTAGCCTTGGGGGAAAAAATTCTGGCCAGAGGAGATAGCACGCAGGAAATCCCAAAGGTAAAAGAGAGGTTGGCAGTTTGGGAGCAACTAAAAGAAGTTCCCTTGAGCTGCAGCACAGAGAACAGGTTAGCAGGGGGAGAGGTGTTTGGAAACAGATGCCAGGAGAGGCCCAACCTGGGATAAGATTAGCAGGACTAAGCAGAATGGGCCCATCATGGACCTTTAGGGGACGGAATTTCCAGGCTTAATGATTAGCTGGATTTGAGCAATAAGGGAGAGAGGAACAGGAAGGATCCTTCCAGCTTGGACCTTGGTTGGATGGTGTTGCCACTTACAGAAGAGGACTGTGGGGCAAGAAACAGGTTCAGGGGAGTCTGTGGGACTTTTCAAGACAACCGTGCTGTCGTGGAGAGAAGGACTGAGGAGGCAGCCATCTCTGCTCATTTCATATCAACATGCAGGAGATTTACAAAGGAGGATCCTTTAAAATAGGCCTACGGGGGTGGGGGGGCTGCCTGGGTGGCTCAGTGGGTTAAGCCGCTGCCTTCGGCTCAGGTCATGATCTCAGGGTCCTGGGATCGAGTCCCACATCGGGCTCTCTGCTCAGCAGGGGGCCTGCTTCCCTTCCTCTCTCTCTGTGATCTCTTCCCTTCCTCTCTCCTACTGTGATCTCTCTCTGTCAAAAAAAAAAAAAGGCCTACAGGGATTTGCCAGACAGGCAAGAAAAACCAGGACAGAACACTTAAAAATTCAAGGAAAGAAAGTATTTCCGAAAGGATTGAATGGTCATGGTGTCAAATGTTACAAGGGGGTCAAATAAGATAAAAACCGAAAAAATTCCCATTGGAGTTTGCAGTGAGGATGTTGTTGGTGACCTTGACACAAATACTTAATGTCAAGCAGCAGGGGGAATCCAGATGGGGCCAGTTGAGGAATGACTGAAAGAAGTGGGAGATAGTGAGTATAGACAGCTCTTGTAAGAAGAATGTTGAGTGAAAGGAAGGCTAAGATAAAGCAGTTGCTAGGGGAAGAGGGGAGAGTGGGGGGCAGTTTCATTTTAGTATTTAATATGGGATAGACTTGAGTGTGTTAAACACCAGTGATGTGGAACAATTTGTGGAGAGAGAAAGGTTGAAGGTATTGAGGGGGAATGCTGTCCACAGAGACCTCTAGGAAGAAGGAACAAGATGGGGGGACGGCAGAAAAATGAGCTCCTTGTCAGTTAGGAATGCTTTCAATTTGAATGACAGAAACCTGGCCACTAGTAGTGCCTCACCCAAGCAGAGGTTTCTTTTTTTCTCCCATGATAAATTTAAGGTAAACAATGCTGGCATGGCCTCTGTCTATCAATGATGTCAGCACTCAGGGGTTGACATCACCGCAGCTATCTTGGTCTTTTCCCCTCATGTCCTGATCAAGGCAGGAAAAGGAGGAGGAGGCGGTGTGGGCTACGCTTTGTCCTTAAATCAGGAGATGTTGCCAGAAGTCGTCAGGTGGACTTCTGCTTCGGTCTGATTGGCCAGCACCGTGTGGTTCGCTGAGAAAGCTCTCTGATCCTCATGGTGGGAGAAGTCAAGGGACGTGGGACTTGGGAATGGCAGTTAGACCAGCCAAATGGCAGCATCTACCAGCAGGTGCAGATTTTCTAGTTAGGCAGCACATAGGTGAGCGATTTCCCAACTGAGATTTCTGTTTTCCTTTGATGTTGGAAATAAGCTCGTCTGCTAAGAGAGTAAAGGAACATGTGAGGGTAGTGAATGTCGGAAATGCCCTTTTTGCACAACTGGAGACACTGGGGACTGATGGAGGACAGTGATGGATTTCTTCTGAGCAGCACCCAAGGTTCAATTGAGATTCGAGATCATGGATTCAGAGGCCACACCACTAGAGGAAGGTGAGGCTGCGCAAAGGCTACTCAGTATGTGTCCCCAGGACAGTGGAAATGCTGTGCATCACTGTATGGTACACTCGATGCATATAAAATGATTGGACCATTTAATCACTTTTATCTTGAGCTGTTTCTATGAAATTCATATTGTTTTCCTTTGAAAAAAATTTTTATTCATTCTGTATAAATCATTACCTGCATATTTTAGGTATGTCTCCTATAGAGTACATCGTAATGTTGTAGGAGACTGATCATTCTGAAAATCTTCCAATCTGTAGGGAAACTGAAGTAGTAAAATAAACACCCTCATGGCATTCGTGGACATTCAGTAATTAAGATCTTCACACATTTTCTGTCTCCTTTCTCAATCTCTCTCTCCACAAACACACACACTTTTTTTTTTTTTTTTTTAATCTCGAACCCCTTGAAATGTTAAGCTGTAGATAGTAAGACTCTGCAGCTCTAAATACTTAAGCCCGCGTCTCCTGGTCTTTGGGATATCCTGGTCCATAACCAAGATTTCTTGCCCCTTAGAGAATCAACATTAATCTCATCAACGAGGCTTCAGGATGCAATTGTTTTCCACCTGTCCCCAAAGTACCTTTCAACCAAAAGAGTCTGAAGGAGAGTATATGAAAACTATATATGTTTTAAATTAATTTAGCAAATATCGAAGTGCCCTTTAACAGTCAGCTTCATGTTGAAATTTTGTGGCCTTTGGTCAGGACTTTTCCAATCTCTTTAGTTTTTCATTTTGGATGCACATGACAACATATAATATCTTTTTTTTTAATTTAAATTTTTTTTCATTAACTTATAGTGTATTATTTGTTTCAGGGGTACAGGACTGTGATTTGTCAGTCTTGCACAATTCACAGCACTCACCATAGTACATAGTACATAAACTCACCCAGCCACCCCATCCCTACCACCCCCTTTCTCCCAGCAACCCTCAGTTTGTTGCCTGAGAATAAGAGTCTCTTATGGTTTGTCTCCTTCTCTGCCTTCATCTTGTTTCATTTTTTTCTCCCTTCCCCTATGATCCTCTGCCTTGTTTCTCAAATTCCTCATATAGTCATGAGACTATATGATAATTGTCTTTCTCTGATTGGCTTATTTTACTTAGCATAATACCCTCCAGTTCCATCCACATTGTTGCAAGTGGTAAGATTTTGGGGGTTTTGATGGCTGCATAGCATTCAATTGTGTGTGTATATACATTGTGTGTGTATATCTATAGATATATAGATATATATATACACCACATCTTCTATATATATATCACATCTGGTCATCTAGGCTCTTTCCATAGTTTGGCTATTGTGGACATTGCTCCTATAAACATTTGGGTGCACGTGCCCCTTCAGATCTCTACATTTGTATCTTTAGGGTAAATAAATACTAAAATAAGGTAAAGTAGTACAATTGCTGGGTCATAGGGTAGCTCCATTTTCAACTTTTTGAGGAACCTCCATTTTGTTTTCCAGAGTGGCTTCACCAGGCTTCATTCCCACCAACAGTGTAGGAGGGTTCCCCTTTATCACATCCTCTCCAACATCTCTTGTTTCCTGACTTGTTAATTTTAGCCATTCTGACTGGGGTGAGGTGATATCTCACTGTGGTTTTCATTTGTATTTCCCTGATGCCGAGTGATGTTGAGAACTTTTTCATGTGTCTGTTGGCCATCTGGATGTCTTCTTTGCAGAAACGTCTGTTCATGTTCTCTGCCCATTTCTTGATTGGATTATATATTCTTTGGGTATTGAGTTTATAAGTTATTTATAGATTTTCAGATACTAACCCTTTATCTGATATCTCATTTGCAAATATCTTCTCCCATTCTGTCGGTTGTCTTTTGGTTTTGTTGACTGTTTCCTTTGCTGCACCAAAGCATTTGATCTTGATAAAGTCGAATAGTTCATTTTTGTCCTTGCCATATAGTAACTTATATGTGTGTATACATCTAAAACTTACATTTGTATTGGCTTTTGTTTTCCTGGTGTACTTAAACAGTACCTTCTTCCTTCCCAGTTTAATGGCCAACCTTTCCATCCTTCATTTGTGACTCTAGATAGGTATCGTGTGATAGAAGTATCTGCATTATTTCAACTACTAATTAAAGCCTGTATTTGAATATATATTACAAACTCTTCCTTTCATTGTCCCAATGGCAAATGTGGCTTAGTACTTGCCCTGGTGGATAAAGTAGCTATTTTATGAGTGTATTAGAACTGTTAATTAACAAAATATAACTCAGTGACTGCGAGGAAGGTATTTCATTTAGAAATTCAATTTACCTTTTATAATATTGGAAATACTAGTGATTAATGTCCTCTAGATGAAGAATGCTCTAGGAAACACTGGGTGTGCCTAAATGTAATGCAAACATAACTCCTTATCAAGGAGCTGGAATTCTAAAACAACATGGAAACAGACATGTAAATAAAAGAATAGATATTGAAAGGGAGCACATACTTGGAGGCTGTTTGCCAAATGCAAGAATACGATTAAGGATATTTAAACAGGAACAAGGTCCTTGGTTTATACAGTGTCGTTTTAGTTTTCATACTGATTTAATCTGTTAATAAAAATAGGGTTATTGAGACTTAAGTAATTGTCTGGGCATTTTCACCATCATGTAAATGGATACGGTATGGTGTTTGTTCCTGCTAGAATACATTGTCTCCTGTAGGGTACTGGGTGGGCACCAGGCCTTCGGGCCCAGGCATCCCTGCATTAGAAATGAAACTTCTCAGGTCATACCCACCCTTGGAAGTGTCAGCCCCAGGAGCCCTAGATGCACAGTTTCCCCTGACCTGGGCCCCAGTTCCAAGCACATGACCTTCAGGGCTCGCACTATACCAGTGAGTTTACAGTGTTTGAATTGCTTTTAATTAAAACAACTACAGACATAAAAGTACATTGAAGCAGGTGTGTCTCCTCATCTTTTGTTCAGGACCTTTTTGTGATGAATGTATTGGTATTAACTCTGGTTGAGACTAAATTGTCTGCCAGCCATGCCCACACCTGAGCAGCCAGACCCCAACCGGCTTTACTTTAATTCATGACCACCACCCCGTTGGCGCAACATGTCTGACTGTTTCTCTGGCCTGTTCACCCACCTGCAGGACTGGATCATTATTTTTCCCCTTCTCTCCATACCCCTCTTCACTCACTGGTTCCATTTGGTATTTCACTGAGGAAATGGAGGCGACAAAAGCATTTCCACATTCTTCCGCCATCATTTCTTCAAACTTGATTCTATCAAGACCCATAGAACTAATTGCTTTCCCTCCTTTTAACTTAAGCATGAAGGATTCAGGCTCCCTCTGAGGACAGCCCTTGCACCTGGGCACTGGATTCCATCCCTCTCACCGTCACCTCTCACTGTTCAAGGACAATAAGTTGGGAATTGTCACTTTTTCTCTTGTGTTATCAATTCTCCCTATCTCCTGGATTCGTCCACAGCCCGTAAACGCCTGTAATATCTCCCATCATAAACACAACAATAACAAAAGTCCTCCCTTGACCCCTTCCTTTGCTTACAAGTTCAAAGTTTAAAAAATTCATGTTATGGCAAAACTATTTTAGCCCAGTTGTTGAACACACCTTCTCATTCACGCCTGAATTCCCAGTAGTCAGGCTTTTGTCCCCACCCCTGAACAGGAACTGCTCTTCTCAAGGTCCTGAGTCCTCATCTCTCATCTTACTCAACCATCAGCTGCACTTTTTTTTTTTTTTTTAATTTACTTATTTGAGAGAGAGAAAGAGATAGCGAGAGGGAGTATGAGCAAAGTACGAGCAAAGCTGGGGGGAGGGGCAGAGGGAGAAGCAGTCTACCCACTGAGCAGGGAGCTGGATGCAGGACTCCATCCCAGGACCCTAGGATCATGACGTTGATCACTGGGTCCTTCTTCCACTCGGTTTTCTTTTCCCCATTTTCTTTATCAGTTCTCTCCTTTTCTTTGTGCCACTTCATGTTGGAGAGTCCCAGGTTATCCTCCTTGGTCCCCCACTTCTCTGGCTGTATTTTCCCCCACACAGAGATTCTTAACCTGGAGTCCACCATAGACCTGGTGTCAGTGACCTTGAAAGGGAAACATTTCTTCTTTATTTTCACTAACCTCTAAATGAAACTTTGCATTTCCTGCAATTATGAACAATAATATCCGCCATATCTATGACTTTATCTCTAGTAAAAAATTAGATATTTTCATCTCATTACAGTTGTTACAGATGTCTTGAAATATTTATGCACATGACTTCTTTAAAGTACTGCAGTTATTATGCTTACTGTTAGTTCTTATTGGGTAGTATATTAATAAAAAATATGTTGCCATAGTATAACTTTCAAAATATTGTGATTCTAAGTTTCATTATAATTGCTTTTCTTTATACCAATTATATATACCAAAATATTACAAAGATATTTTATTTTATGCATTTAAAATATCACTCAGAGAAGGAGCCTCAAGTTTTTAACAGACTTTCAAAGGGGTTTATGCCACAAAAACTTTTAAAAGCCCATACTGGAAGTGATCTTTTATCTCACAATTTAAAATATTGTTGAAAGATGTATTTCCAGCCACAACCTCCTTTTTCAGCTACTGTACTCATATATTCAACTGCCTATTCAACATTTCCTCTTGGATATCTCATTAGCACCTTCGACCTACCGTATTAGAACCCAGGCTCCTGGAGCACCTGGGTCTTAGTGGTTAAGCATCCAACTCTTGATTTTGGCTCAGGTCATGATCTCAGGGTTGTGTGATCGAGCCCAGCAAGGGGCTCTGTGATGGACATGGAGTCTGCTTAAGATTCCCTCTCTCCTGCCCTCCCTCTCACCGCCCCCTCCCAACCACGGTGTGCCATGCTCGTGTACTCTCTCTCTCTCCAAAAGAAACAAAACAGGCTCCTGAATATGACCCACTCCCCAGACTTGCGCCTCTTCCAGTCTTCTCCCCTCAGTTGGCAATTCCATTTTCCTAGTTGCTTACACCAGAAACCCATGGAGTCAGCCCCGACTCCCTATTTTCCATCAGCCATATCTGATCTAGAGCCAACTGCTTTGACTCTATCTTCTAAGTGTATGTAGGATCTAACCATTTCTCATTCCACGCCATCCATCCATCAGCTTCTCTTGCCTGGATTTTTACAATAGATCCCTAACAGCACTCACTGCTTCCTCCACTGCCTGCCACAGCCCCCAGCACAGATGTGTGCACACACAGACACACACATACACTCACCTGTTCACAGTGATCAAAACAGCAGCTGGAGTAATTCTGTCAAACCTACTTTAATCGGGTCATGCTGCTTTTCTCCTTGGAACTTTCCAAAGGCTCCCCTACTCAAAGTAAAAGCCAAAGTCTTTACAATGGCCCACGTGGCACCCATGATCTGTCCCACCTGTCCCCTGCATATCCCTGTGACCTATGTCCCACCACACACCTCTTATTCCACTCCAACCACTCCACACCAAGCATGCTTCTACATCATGGACTTTGTCCTTGCTGTTCCCTCTATCTGGATGGAGTGCTCTTTATCTGAATGGCTTTTTCCAGGATATATGAACAGCCAGCCACTTCTACCACACTCCCCATCACCTTTTCCATGTTTTATACCCCCCACCCCATAGCACTATTACTACCTACACTATTACTTCTATTATGGGCTGTTGTTACTATTCAAACCAACGTGGCAGCACTGAGTGGTACCTGGCTCCTAGTAGATGCTCAGTACATTTAAGCACAAGAAATGGATGAATGAACTAGGTAAAATTGGCAGCAAAAACATGAATTGGGAGACTGTATCAATCAGAAGGGCTAAACTTCACCTTTAGGGAACTCATTGGATACCTTAAATACTTTTCTTCATTTGTCACTACAATGTATAAGTCTAAGCACTTAATCTTCATTATGTTGGCTAACTCTTATAATAAAGTAGTTCCATACAATTCATTTTCCTGATGCACATAAGCAAAATAAATAAATAAATAAATTTAAGGTTAGAGTAAAAAGTTCCAGAAATAGATATTTGCCAAAGGTAAATATTATTTTTGGGTTAAACAATAAATCGAGAGAATAAGCCTTAGAAATAAATTGTCTATTTTTAAAGGCCATCAGTTGAGCAAAATTTTGGAATGATCTTTACAGTGTAGTTTCTGGAATGAGAAATGAAAAAACAACTCTGCCATCTTATTTTAAGTTGAATTTACATTATATATGTATTGGATATCAGTCTTAGATATAAGTGTTTCTTATCAGTGCCAAACTTGTATAGACCACACTGATTATCTATGTTTTGGGTTGTTGATAATACTTTAAATATTAATTTGACACTGTTACTTTTCTTCATTTCTATATATTTTATTTGTGAATAATCATAAAATCCCATGTGACCTAGATAACAGGGATATGGAATAGGGACTTGCTTTGGAGGTTTAAACAGAGTTCAATAACTATAAAGTATTTCACTAATAGGAAAAGAATAAGACAAACCCTCTGTTGACCTTTGTTTCACATTAAAATGACCGTAGTTTGACACCAAAATGACAGCTGGTTAAAACAGCTTGAGATTTCAAAGTGCTAGAGTATATATAAATATTATGACTGATCCCATAAGTGTATTGGAAAACACTTTAAGAAAGGTCTTTGGCTTAATCATTTGCTACATTCTCTCCTGTTGGTCAGAGAGAAATACCACCACCCCTCCCCCCAAATTTTTATCTTCTGGATTTAAAAGAAATAGAAAAATTAAAACCATGTCATTGAACCCAACAGAACCAAGATTGGTGGTTAATACTGAAAATGTAAATTACTACTTTGTGCACAAAGTCCCATGAGCGACTTAGATCCTTCTGTGCAGTTTTCCATGAGTGAGGAAAACTCGAGATGACAGAGAGGAAAGACTAGGAAGCAAGAGTGATAAACAAAAGTCAGAAAGATATAATTTGTTAGTGGACAGAATAGATTAAGATTATCAGCAGTGCAGAGTTCAGGCAGAAGCTTTCCCATGAGGCTCATAATGTTTCTGAAAGGCATTAGCAATAATTAGTGAAGAATTAATTCAGGAAAGTGGAGGCTGACTCAGGCCATGTAATTGGGGTTGAGGGTGCAAGTCTGAGGCTCAGAGAAAGCTGTGCAGATCTCTCCCATGCAGGTGGGGGAAAGAAGAGGTAGAAGGTGTGGTTGCCATAGGTTGAGATGAATAATTCCATTTCTGTGTTTGTTTTTTAATTTTTAAAAAGATAAGGCATGTGGACATCAAATAGTATAACAGAAAATTAAATGAAAATTAAGTCAGCTTCCTATCTCAACTTCCAGACCCCAGTTACCCTCCAGAAGGTCAATGCTTTCTTGTAAATTCTTCTATGCTCTATGCACAGGCAAAAATTTATATATAATTACTTTAAAAAAAAAATGCCAACACTGGTGTAACTCACAGGGCCTCCATTTTTCACTCAAGCCATATTATTCTGTTTCATATATGTGCTGCCAAAGCAAGCACAAGTCACATTATTCTAAACCTTGCTTTTTTTAACCTGATAGATTATAGCTTTGTTCCTCCTAATTTCCTCCATTCCTTGTAACGGCCACATTATATTCTGTCCTATGGATGTGACAGTCTCCTGTGATGGACATTTAAGTTGTTTCCAGTCCTTTGGTCCATAAACAGGGCTTCAACCACAGCCTCATACATTTGAGGTCATCCCTTTTTATATTTCTGCTCAAAGATATTAGAATGGGGCTGAAAAGATCAGGAAATAAAGCTGTCTTAATTAGATTGAGATAATGAGAATAGGCTAATTTATTGTGACTGAGAGGAATAGCCATGAGATGGTTTTGATAAGAGAATAAAAGTTAACTTAGATTAATAGGGCTTCATTGCCCCATGAACTGATTTGCTACAAATAGGAATATGCTTTTTGGTATTTTGGTGATACTCATCAGAGCACTTCAAGTTCAAAGTTAGAGTAAGTGGTTAATGAAAGTGACTAAATGGCAAATGTAATGATGACCCATGTGAAACCTGCAAACAAGCTATTACTGAGCGGATATTTTCCTTTAGCTTTAATCACTGATTTCAAAAACTATTAATAAAGTGAAAAAAATAACATTAATACATATACCCAATAAGCATGTGGAAGTGGGAAACCTCATTACAGAACAAAGAAATGAAAATGAAAAGGATATCAGGAAAGATGTCCTTTCCTGATGAATGATTTCATTTCCTGAAAATAAAAAGCACGTCTTTCTTGTGCAATCCAGAAAAAACCTTTCAATTATTATACACAGTGATAGTAGTTAAGTAATGAAAGTTCCCTTTGTATGGGGGACTGTTAGGTTACAGTTTAAAATATATTTTTAATTTTAAAATATATATAAATTATAAAAATAACTTTGAAATAAAATAACATTTTAAAGGATGCCAGCACATAAATATTCACATTATTATGTTTAAATTAAAGTCTATGCCTAGAATTATATGTATAACTAAATCTATGATACAACTCATGTATGGCAGAGAGGGAAAACCAAAATGTTAACAGTAATTATCTCTGAGTCGTGGGATTGTAGTTTTTGTTTATGCTTGTTAGCGTTTTCCAAATGTGTTACAAGTCTGTTCCTTAAAAGAAAAAAAATGCTTTGTTTTTTAAAACAATTGAAAAACATGGAAATGGAGATATGGTTTATTTTTAATAAGCGTGTATATTCTTTTTCCCAGAAGATGCCTCCTTAGCATTCTTAACCCCACCTACATTTATGGAAGTCCTTGAATCAAGTCTTAAGGAAGTCGCATTGTTACAGTATTTGTGTTTCAGTCGAGCAGTGTCACATGGAGATTCAGTGTGAATGATCACCTAAAGCCTTGCCCCACTTTATGGAGTAAAACCTCATACATGTAAGGACTGTCCTCTCCAGCCTAGACCTGCCCTCCGAGCCTCAGGCTTGTACATCCAAATGCCTCTGCCATTCTGCAGGCATGCATGTTGAGGCTGCTCAACCCTGGCACCTGTTCCTTCTTCACATGAGTTCCTGGGCTTCCCCTTATCTCTTCTGTCACTTCTCAGATCCCTCCTTCCACGTCATTGCAAAACCCAGAGGATCACTCTGGATACTTCTCTCTCTCCTTCTCCACATTCTGTGCGTGGCCAAATCCTGTCACTTCTACCTGCACAGGTCGCTGTGCGCCTGCCCCATCTCGCCATCTCCGCCGCCACACCCCTGCCAGCCCTGTTATGGCTTAGGGCCACAGCTCCCTCTAGGCTCCCTGACCCGGCTCCTTCCTCCTTCAGGTCATTGTCCAAGTGCGAGGTCAATGATCCGTTCCCATACCAAGACAAATGACAACTGCGAGGAGCCATTTTCCATGTTGGCAAACTTCAAAAATGGTGAGGATACATTGTGTTAACCAGGAGTCTAGGATAATAGGCACTTGGACATTGCTGGTGGGAGTATAAATTAATTCACTCACTATGGGGAGCAATTTGGCAATATTTCTCAAAATTAATATTATATAGAGCCTTTATGACCTCCCAGTTTATTTCTGGGAATTTATCTTTCCGGAGTCTTATATTTTGACTCTTCAAAGATCACTCTTTGAAAGAAATGTTTTTTCCTCTTGAATAAGGAAACTATGTCTATTATCAAGCTCAATAAGAGGTATACAATTAAAAGTCATCTTCTCTCACTCCTGCCCTAAAACCACCCAGTTCTCTGTCCCAGACTAAACACTATTACTTTTCTTTTTATTTACAAAAAGAGTAATATACATGTTCTTCTGCATTTTTGCTTTATTTCCTGAACCACCTTGGTGCACTTTTCATATCAGCTCATTTAGAGCTGACCAAAAGCTACATAGTATTCTATAGTATAGAGCTAGTACTCTTTTAATTCAGCTCTCCACTGATGGACGTTTAGGGTCCACACACGCATGCACACATATAAATGTATGTACATATATATACCGCAATGACTGTGCATAGACACATATCATGTTGCCCTTCTGTAAGACATGTAAACATTGAATGTTGGTATACTCTATTTTTTAAGATTTTATTTATTTATTTGACAGAGTGAGAGATCACAAGCAGGGGGAGCAGAGCACAAGCAGGGGGAACAGCAGAGGGAGAGGGAGAAGCTGACTCCCTGCTGAGCAGGAAGCCTGATTTGGGGCTCCATCCCAGGACCCTGGGATTATGACCTGAGGTAGAAGCAGATACTTAATGGGCTGAACCAACCAGGCACCCCTTGTATCCTCTTCATATAATGTGAAATACATCTGAATATTGCAAGCTTGGATTAAAAAAAAAGTTGTTAAAAAATGAAGGCTTAGTTAACTTCAGAGTAACAATCTTTTGACTACTTCCCACAGTATTGTTTCTTGATGCCTTCTTTAACTTTCATAATCATGTCAAAAGCTGGAGATCCAGGTAACATTCAAAGGTGTACTTAATGTACAGATAGGATATGTTTATATGCCAAACCCTGATTGTTTTCTTAAAATACTTTCCTTGCTATGTTTTTATAAGGCATGATTTTTACGCACTTCCTATAATTTGTGTTATTAGATCACATAAATCTTTTCTTGTTTTTGATTGAATAATAAAATAAATCCACTAGATGATGTATATGAACAGAGAGAAAGAAAAGTTAGTTCCTTTTTTCTGTTTTATAGCTCAAGTTCAAAGATTTCTGTTTAAGAAGACTAAAAAATGTTTTTAGTCTTATTTATTTGACAGAGAGAGAAACAAGAGCAGGAACACAAGCTGGGGGAGTGGGAAGAGGGAGAAGAAGGAAGCTTCCTGATAAGCAGGGAGCCCGACGTGGGGCTCTATCCCAGAATCCTGGGATCACGGCCTGAGCTGAAGGAGGAAGTTGAACGCCTGAGCCATCCAGGTGCCGTAACTAAAAATTTCTGATTACGGCTCTCTGCTCTTCCCAGTTTGACAGACATCCGCATCTTCAGGTGCAGTGCCAGCCACATGCCCGAGACACGATGGTGAAGGTCGGAGTGGAAGGATTTGGCCGTATTGGGCGCCTGGTCAGCAGGGCTGCTTTTAACTCTGGTAAAGTGGATATTGTCGCCATCAATGACCCTTTCATTGATCTCAACTATATGGTCTACATGTTCCAGTATGATTCTACCCACAGTAAATTCCACGGCACAGTCAAGGCTGAGAATGGGAAGCTTGTCATCAATGGGAAGTCCATCTCCTTCTTCCAGGAGCGAGATCCCGCCAACATCAAATGGGGTGATGCTGGTGCGAGTATGTTGTGGAGTCCACTGGGGTCTTTACCACCATGGAGAAGGCTGGGGCTCACTTGAAGGGTGGGGCTAAGAGGGTCATCATCTCCACTTCTTCTGCTAATGCCCCCATGTTCGTGATGGGTGTGAACCATGAGAAGTATGACAACTCCCTCAAGATTGTCAGCAATGCCTCCTGTACCACCAACTGCTTGGCTCATCCATGACAACTTTGGCATTGTGGAGGGACTCATGACCACCGTCCATGCCATCACTGCTGCCCAGAAGACTGTGGACAGCCCCTCTGGGAAGCTGTGGCGTGAAGGCCGAGGGGCTGCCCAGAACTTCATCCCTGCTTCCACTGTTGCGGCCAAGGCTGTAGGCAAGGTCAACCCTGAGCTGAATGGGAAGCTCACTGGCATGGCCTTCCGTGTCCTCACCCCAAATGTGTCTGTCATGGATCTGACCTGCTGCCTGGAGAAAGCTGCCAAATATGATGACATCAAGAAGGCATCAGAGGGCCCCCTCAAGGGCATCCTGGGGTACACTGAGGACCAGGTTGTCTCCTGTGACTTCAACAGTGACACCCACTCCTCTACCTTCGATGCTGGGGCTGGCATTGCTCTCAATGACCACTTTGTCAAGCTCATTTCCTGATATGACAATGAATTTGGCTACAGCAACCGGCTGGTGGACCTTATGATCCACATGGCCTCCAAGGAGTAGGAGCCTCCTGTACCACCAGTCCCAGCCAGAGCAAGAGGAAGAGAGAGGCCCTCAGCTGCTGGGAAATCCCTGCCCCAACTTGTCCCCCAAAACACTGAGAATCTCCCAACCTCCACTATTTTCATCCCAGACCCCCTGAAGAAGGAGAGGGGCTTGGGGAGCCCTACCTTGTCATGTACCATCAATAAAGTATACTGTACCCAGCCAAAAAAAAAAAAAAAAAATTCTGATTACATTTTGGTTTGGGGAGCAAGGGAAAGATGTCCCCATCAAAAACAAAATAAACAAACAAAAACAAAAAAGAGCAGAACCAAAAAAGGGTTTTCTGCAATGTTAAGGTTTCTATTAGTTATTTAAATAGTCAATTCTACAAATTGAATATATAAATTAGAAGACCATATTAAAGGAATACAATTTGATTCAATAAATGTGATGAAAATTATTTGCCTTCTTAACTCTCTTGACTTCCCTCAGTTGTAATAATAACTTGACTCTATTCCGTAGAAACTTTTCATTGTCAAATCATTCCTCCATGTAATGACTACTACTAATGAATTCTGAATATTGTTCTAACCTGGATTTTCTGAAACGCTAATAGCACCCTATTAGAAAATTAACTCTCTGTTATACTGGACCACACTGGCTGATAGTATGGTAATTTAGCAAACCCTTATATTGTAAGAAGAAAAAATTTTTAATTATTACTATTTTTTTTCTCTTTAGCACGTGATCTGATGGCTTTGGTTGAAGGACATCCAAAGTGTCCATTTGCTGACGATATGCTAGAGCCAGTCATTTATATAGTGTTCCCCTCAGCATTGCAGGTCTAGAGCTCAGAGGCCTGTCTCCCCCCCATTCCCCCGCACATCTTGTTCATTAACTTTCCTGAGATCTCTGAGATCTCTCTGCAATTCTTGAACAGTAGGCTGGTCTGGTCTGAGAATCACCTGTGCTGATCCTAGATCAATCAGACAGGTGAATTGGTCTGTGGGGTTAAAGTTCTCCGAGATAAATGGCTTTTCAGGCTGAGCTAATTGTTTCCAACCACTAATTTACATTGGGAGAAATTTGACTTGTTGATAAGTAAAGGGGACTAATTTGACTTCAAATAACAAAGTTAGAGGAAGGCTGGCCACCCACTTAGATAGTTCTTCCCCTACCAGAATCCTTAGTTTAGTTTCTCATGGTAGTCCTTTTTATTTGTGGAAAATGAAGCTAATTCTCATACATGAGTGGAATTTTCTAGCTGCTTTGTGTTCTATTCTTTTGAGATAAGATATATGTTTAGATTACTGGATTCCAGTATGCACTTGTATCAGTTGAGTCAGGAATGCATGGATTCCCTTTCTGTTTAAAAGTCAGATAAGGCAAAAAAAGAGCCTTGGACAAGTTGGCTTTCCTGTTTATTCCTTTCTCCTGTCTCTCCTGAGCCCTTGATAAGAAGGGTTTCAGCCCCCACCAGAACTGGCCTTGCCAAGGTCTCCTATAACCCTTACTTTGTTTAATACAAAGCTCTATTGTTGTCATCATCTTACGTGGACCCTGAGCATTATTGGATGCTTGGACGCTGTTAGTCACCCTTCTCCTCCTTTAAATACTTCCTTAACCTAGCCACCAAGGCATTGCCTTTCCGTGGATGTCTCCTATGTCTTTGTCTGATGCTCCTCCATCATCTTGGACTGGACCTCCCTCTTCCTCCCTAACTTCTAAACATTGCAGTGCCTTTACACCTGGTCCCTGGACCTCCCTTCTTTCTGAGTTACGTTCACTCCCCTGATGGTCTCATCCTATCTTTAAGCTTTATTATATACTACCTATATGCGAATGGTTCTCAAAGTTATTTCTCTGGCTTGTATGTCTCTCTTGACCCTCAAGCTCACGTACCAATTATTTGCTTAACAACTCCATCTGGATGCCCAGTAAACATCTCAAACTTGACATGTCGCACACTGAACCCGGCCCCACTCCCAGCCAGCCAGCTCCCTTTCTTCTCAGTCAGTGGCGACTTCAAGCCAAAAACCTTTGTGTCATCCCTGACTGTTCCTTTTCTCATGCCTCATATACAGTCCATCACCAATAGCTCTGCGCCAGAGCTATCTGTCTTCAAAATATGTCAAAATATGACTACTTACATTTCCACTGTTGCCACCCTGGTTCCAGCCACCATAATCTTGGGCCTCAATTAATGCAATAATGTCCTAACTGGTCTCCCAGTTTCTACTTCCTACTATTATCTCTTCCCCAAATAGAGTGATCTTTTAAACGTGTAAGCCAGATGATGCATGTCCTTTGTTCCAAGTCTTTAATTTCACCAAGCGTAAAACCCAAAGTAGGGAAAATGGTCTAGCAGGTTCTGCCCAATCTCTGATCTCCCTCCTCCTGGAACCCCTCCTAGACACTCAGTCTGTGTGACTGCCTGGGCCTGCTTTCCAGGCTGCCTCAAGGTCTTTGTACTTTCTTCTCCCTCTGACTCAACTGCTCACAGTTTTCTCCCTCATTCTAAATTCTAGCTCAAAGGTCACTTTCTCAGAGAACTTGACTACCCTGTTTAATGTTGTCTAAAATCTTGGAACACTTCCGTTCTCAGCCTCATTTTTCTTGAGGGCACTGATCTCATCTGGCCTTCTTTCTATTTTACTGAATTATTTTCTTTATTGTTAATACCCCTCTGGGTCCTCCCCCTGCCACCCTCCCCAACGCACACACACTCAAAATTAGTCCCTTGAGGGAAGAAAGTTTTGTTTATGTTCACAGTTGTACTTTTTTTTTTTTTTTTTTTTTTTTTTTTTTAATGACAGAGAGAGATCACAAGTAGGCAGAGTGGCAGGCAGAGAGAGAAGAGGAAGCAGGCTCCCCGCTGAGCAGAGAGCCCCATGCAGGGCTCAATCCCAGGACCCTGGGATCATGACCTGAGCTGAGGGCAGAGGCTTTAACCCACTGAGCCACCCAGGCGCCCCCACAGTTGTACTTTTAATGCTGGAAAAGTACCTGCCATATCATAGAAATGTTTGTGTTACTGGATACCATGATCGAGGAGGACTGAAGCATTCTATTTATGTCTAAGAATTAAAACTAGTGTATGAACTTTTTTTTTTTAAAATTTTTTATTTTTATAAACATATATTTTTATCCCCAGGGGTACAGGTCTGTGAATCACCAGGTTTACACACTTCACAGCACTCACCAAATCACATACCCTCCCCAATGTCCATAATCCCACCCCCTTCTCCCAAACCCCCTCCCCCCGGCAACCCTCAGTTTGTTTTGTGAGATTAAGAGTCACTTATGGTTTGTCTCCCTCCCAATCCCATCTTGTTTCATTTATTCTTCTACCCACTTAAGCCTCCATGTTGCATCACCACTTCCTCATATCAGGGAGATCATATGATAGTTGTCTTTCTCTGCTATGGAAAGAACCTAGATGTCCATCAACAGATGAATGGATCAAGAAGATGTGGTATATATACACAATGGAATACTATGCAGCCATCAAAAGAAATGAAATCTTGCCATTTGCGACAACATGGATGGAACTAGTGTATGAACTTTTGTTTGGTTGACTATTCAACAAACATTAATTGAGCATCTACTCTGTGCCAGGCACATTGCTTGGCACTGAGCTTAGAGAGATGAACAAAACATGGCCCCATGATGTTAGAAGCTCATAAACCTCTCTCTGTTGAAATTTTTATTGTGTAATATTTCATATATACAAAAATGATATAAAATAATATATATTCTTTACATTGAAAATATATAAATAATAACAAATCCTTCTATGCCCACCTTATACATGAAGAAATAAAACATTTAAGGTGCACGTAAGTCCCCGTTTTACCCCCTCCAATTGTATCTCCTCCCTTGCTGCCAGAGATAACTGCTGAATTTGGTGTTTATCATTACCATGCATTTTTAAAATATTTTTGCTACATATGGAACCCTAAATCACACATAGTATTATGATGTTTAAATGGTATGAAATTCAGGTCTTTTGCTTTACTCAGTGTTATTTGTGAGATTGTGAGATTCATCTGTGTGGCACCAGTCCCATTGAGACCCACTGCTACACATCCAGTACTAAGTTACTGAGTATTAAGATATGAGCATCTTCGGGTGCCTGCGTGGCTCAGCCGGTTGGGCGTCTGCCTTCACCTTGGGTCATGATCCTGGAGTTCTGGGATCAAGCCCTACATTAGGCTCCCTGCTCATCAGGGAGTCTTCTCCCTCTCCCTCTGCCCCTCACCAACTCCTCTCTTTCTCTCTCTCTCTCATACTTTCTCTCTCTCTCTCTCTCTCTCTCTCTGCCCTCTTTCAAATAAATAAAATCATTGAAAGGAAAAAAAGATACAGCATGTTCAACTTTACTTAATATGTACTTATTTTCCAAAGTAACCTCCTATTACTGCCAAGTTCTCCAAAGTGTTTAGATCAATTTACAGTTCCACCAGCAGGATATGAAATTTACCATTTCTCCACATACATGCGGTTTTTAATCTCTAAATGTATATTTGTCCTAGGGCATAGCTTTGTTGACCTCAACAGTTAGCTATTAAAAAACACAACTTACCTATGTCCTAACTCTTTGTATATTACCCCTCAAAGTAGAGCATCTCCCACTTCTCTGAATAAGTCCAGAACAGCTTCCTGCAGCATGAGTACAGGTGTGGTCTCTCCTGACATTTCCCCAACTGGTATAGCCAGGACCCAAAACATCCCTAACTGATCCTAGCTCCTTTCCACTGACCTCAGGGATAGCTGTTTCCATCTCCTACTAACCCCCTTCTTCAGATTCTAAAAAGATCTGGTCATTGTCCCCTCGGCATTTAAAATTTACACTAAAAAGAAGTTTGAAATCTGAATCCCTGGTTTCATAGAGCAAATGCAGAATGAGGTAAAATGGCCAAGTCCATTACTATTAAGGAGTGATAATGGCCTGAACTTTACACCTCTGACTACAGCTGTAAAACATTTTTTACCACCATAATAGCAAACTATTCCACACACAGTGGCTCCCAATTACAGACATTTATTCTTGCCATAGTTAACTTCAGCGGGGCTGGTGTAGGCTCATCTGGGGTGAGCAGCTCTGTTCCAAGTTGCAAGCTGGTTGGCCTTGGTGTGGGTTCAGGTCTCCACATTTTTCATTCTGGGGCCTAGGGGAAAGGCCAACCAGGGCATGGTCTTCTGACAGATCACTGGAGCACAAGAGCATGAGTCTACCATTCAAACATATTTAGAGTTGCTATTCTTATCACACATTGATTTCCCAGTGGCCAAAGCATACCTCATGGCCAAGCCCAAAGATAGGAAAAGATAGAAGTGGAGGGGGCTTTATATTTTCTGAACAATATCCCAGTCCAGTGCAAATTAGCAACACTTTAGGAACAAGATAAATTCTGTGATTCATAGAACATCTTTGCTTTCATGACCACCGCACAGCAAATATATCAAACCAAGTGTCAGGAGTTAATGGAATAACAATTAGAACTGAAGCCCTTTTGTGCATGTGTCCATGCATATGCTCTTCATCTTCTTCTTACCAAGAACACACTCTCTGCCTATGTAGCCATTATCTCCTTACTCCATTGTCAGTGACAGAGGACAGAGCTATTTGTTTTGGAGTGGGGCTTCAGATGTTTATTCTTTGGAAAAAACGGGGCAAGTAATCATTTTGGTTCTCCTTTAACCTTCCATCTCTGCCAGCCCAGTCAGAATCAACCGTCTCCAATTACCCCTTTCCTGATGTACATCGATTTAAGAAACCTTTTTATTATAGAGGGCACGGATTGCGTGGGGCACTGGGTGTCGTGAAAAAATAATGAATACTGTTATGCTAAAAATAAATTAAAAATAAATTTTAAAAAAGAAACCTTTTTTTCTCTCCCTTAAAGAATTAACTTAATGAAAACACAAGTCCATATCTTCACCATAATGAGAGTCTATGTAGTTAGAGATGAAAACTTCTTTGACTTTTTAAAACATCTAAGAATAGAACTGATAGACAAGTTGTAGCATATTATTTCAATAGAATATTCTATACATAATGAAAACTTACTGTATAGTATTTACTACGTGTAGTTGAGCAAATTATAGCTAACATTCAACAACATGTGAATCCTACAAACATAATGTTGATTGAAATAAGTCAGGAACAAGAGAATATGTACTTTAATTCCATTTATATTAAGTTTAAAAATCAGGCAAAAATAAACTAATGTTTGGGGATGTATGCTTAGTTGGAAGAACGGTAAAAAAAAAAAAAAGGAAGAAGATGATTTTCATCAAAGTCAGGATAGTGATTTCCTTTGCTGGGGATGGTACAGTGACTAGGAAAGAGAAGGCATCTTCTCAGGTGCAAGCAGCAATCCATTTCTTGACATTGGTGGCGATTACATGGATATTGTTTGTGATAAGTCATCAGAGCTGTACATGTCTGTTTTTGAATCTTTGTAAGTATTATATTTCACTATAAAAGTGTCTAAGGATTCCAAGATATTTGATCCCATAAACTTAATCTTACAAGCCATAAGATGTAAAAACATACTTTGTCTCTAGTTTCAACTCTTGGTTAATTCCATCCACAAACTTTCAATGTCTATGTTCTTTTTGATAACTTTTGTGGGATTTTTCTTGTGCATTGTTGTCCATCCAGATTGGATAGGTAGATCCCATTCTGACTCTCATATAGATCAGACCAAAGGCAATTCATCTTTGTCTGCATCTAATAGTTGTGCCCTAGATCCACCCAGACTTCTTTCAGGTACTCATTTGGTCTTGAAAGAGACTGGATGGCAGCCTGTGCTGATGAAAATCCATAGGCAGAACTAGAAAAGCAATTCAACTTTTAGTGACACAGTAATGCTTGGTTTTCATGTATATAAAGACACTTTCTGATAAGGAAATCTCAGTGCTCCTTGGTAGGAGCAAAGAGAAATGCAAACAAGAAATAGCTCAATGTATATGGTCAATAGGAAAACCAGGTAGAGGGGGGTCAGGCATGACACGCAAGGAGAGGTCTCTCTTTTTTGGGCCCCCAGATTTGTAAACCTAATGTTTATTATTTCTTCTTTTGTACTTTATCTCAAGATTTCCTGCTTTAAAACCATTTTTCTTATTGTATCTCAAAAACAAGGTTAAGGTGAGAGAGACTCCTTAATCTGCTTAATAGTATCTGGTACATTCAGGCCTATGTGATATAGGTGATTTTCTGAGAGGTTAGTCTTGACAATCCTCTTTAACTATATTGTTGATATGACTAAAAAAGAAAAAAATTGTTAATGGGTACGAATGGGGAATGGGTCACCCTAATTACCTGATTTTTCCCATTAAGTGATGATTAACCCTCTCAATGAATTGGATCTGTTGACTCTAGAGCAAGTGTATGATTACTCAGATGAACAGACTGCATGGTATCCCATCAGGATTTTTTTCTCAGGGCTGTAAGATTATATTGAATATTATCTCGCTTCATTTTTTTTAATATTTTATTTATATGAGAAAGAGACAGTGAGAGAGAGTATGAGCGAGAAGGTCAGAGAGAGAAGCAGACTCCCTGTGGAGCTGGGAGCCCGATGCGGGACTTGATCCAGGGACTCCAGGATCATGACCTGAGCTGAAAGCAGTCGCTTAATCAACTGAGCCACCCAGGCGCCCTCGCTTCACTTTTTAAAAAAGATTTTATTTGTATTTTAGAGAGTTCATAAGGTGAGGAGGGAAAGAGGACTAGGGAGAGGTAGAGAATCTCAAGCAGACTCTGCTGAGCTCAGAGCCTGAACCAGGGAGCGATTTCACGACTCTGTGATCATGACCTGAAACAAAATTGAGCTGGACACTTAACTGACTGAGCCACCCAGGCTGTTTTTCACTTTTTAAAATATTGCACTTTACCAATCATCTGTAGTCTAGGAATCAGGATAGCATTCCCAGTGGCAATACACTGATAAAAATATAAATCTCTTGGATAATTTTAATTTTACAGAATAAACCAAAAGGAAAAAAAGAGATGTTTCTAAACTTTACACATTAAATATAAAGCTTCAGAAGTCATATGTAGTCCTGAAAACACTGTGATTGTCATACTAATCAAAGTCCTTCTGAATTCCTTAGTCAAAAAAGTTGGGAAATTTTATTTTGTTTTTAAAGAGTTTACTTATTTATTAGAGAGAGAACACAAGCAAGGGGGAGAGGCAGAGGGAGAAGCAAACTCCCCATTGAGTGGGAAGACTGACTCTGGGCTCAATCCCAGGACCCTGATATCATGACCTGAGCTAAGGGGTGATGCTTAACCTACTGAATCACCCAGGTGCCCAACCACCATGGTTTTTAAAACCTCTATTCCAAATGGACATATAAGATGAAATACTATAGAAGTTTTTATCATTTTAGGGAAATGGGATGCCTTCACTTATTCGTTAATTCACTAACCATTTACTGGTGCCAGGAGCATGGTAAGTACTTGAATAGAGATAACACATGTGGAAGAACAAAGAGACACCCAACCAGCCTGCTCAGAAAGAGGAAGGGCCAGGGAAGTCTCTACAACAGAGCTGACCAGAAGTGACACTTGGACTGAACTCTAACAGACCAAAAGGAGTCACCCAGCCAGAAGAAGAAGAAAAATGGGCATTCCTTACAAAGGAGGTAACCTATGCGATGCATGGGAGTCTGAGAAAATATGGCACATTCAAGGACGTATGAGTAATTGTGTAAGGTGCAGACTGGAAGAATCAGAAAGAAGTTGAGAGGTGAACAGGAGCCTGGTCACAGGGGGCCTTGGGATCAAGCTATGGTGTAGGACCTTCATCAGGAATAGGGAGTTATTGAAGGGTATGAAGTATGAACATGATGGTACTTGAATTTTTAGGAAGATTACTTTAGTAGCTCAGAGGAGAATATTTGGGAGGTAAGATAAGAGATGGATAGAGCTGATGAGAAGGAGAGAAGAAATCAAGCAGGATTTTTAGATATGAGAGATATTTAGGAGGTGATTTCGGTAGAACGTGGTGACTCCTGATGAGAGCTGAGAGCAGGGGAGCAGGAAGTTTGCAAAGAAATGCAGGGCTAGTGAGGGGCATAGAGGAGGCTGCCCAGCTGTGTGCTGAGAGCTGAGCTGAGGACGGACACCATGAGTTAGTGGCTCCCATACACAAGGTTGAGTGATGTCCTTAGTGTGGTTTTAGATGCAAAGAAGTCTGGACTGATCCACGTTTGGGTAAGTACTGCAGAAGGAAAATGGAGCAAGAGGACTGAGACGCTGAAGCTGTTACTGAAGCGACAGGTTGAAGTGCTGAGCCCAAGCAAGATGGCAATGGAGGCAAAACCGGAGAAAAGTCGGACACATGGAGTGAGTGGGATAGGCCCTGTCCCAATCCCAGTGAATAAGCAGGGATACTTGGAACAATAAGGATAACAGGAGTTCGTGGTAGGAAAGTGGGGTGTGTGGCTTAAGACTTTAAAGGTGGAGCAGCCGCAGGCAATAATACAGAAGAGAGGGTGAGTTGATGATACCCGTGTGGAGATGAAGGACGTTGGCAGGGTCATCCACATGAACACTGAAAACAGCAGGATTATGGTAGATTTGGGGTCGAGAGAAAAATCATGAACCACACTCCACAATCTCTGGTTCACATCTGAGAACAATGAGAACAAGAAGGGGCGGGGATAGAAAATTCGCGAGGCACAAGTTGCCAGGAAGGTTTCTGACAGGAGTTTGGCAGCATTTGCACAGGCATGTGCTGATGGTTATCGAACACTTACTGTGTGCCAGTTCCAAGTGTGTCTGTTCCAAGTACTTTACAAACTCTCAGCTCGTTTCATTCTCAATGAGGTAAGTACGGTTATTACCCCAGATGAGAACACTCAGGATTTGTGACATTTAATAACTCGCTCAAGGTACAGAGCCATGATTCCAGGTCAGGTAGTTTGGCTCCAAAGTCCACTTAACCCATGTCCCTGTCCTGCTGGTTCTGTTGAACAAACGCAACCAGCCCTGTGGGTACCTGAAAAGTTCCGGAGCAAAAAGCCTCCACTTAAGACTGTAGAAAGGAGGTCGGTTTGTGCTTGGGGTTCATTCAAAAGAGGCAGAACATGACTGGTCCTTGATAGCATCAACTCCTTTATGTTTTCCAGAGTCTATTTTATTTTGCATTTAAACATAATAGTATGTCTTTCAACTATGTGTTAATAGGTAATCTCCCTCAGACCTTTTTAGAAGTGGGTGCAGGGACTTTTAAAATAAATAGTAACATTAATATTAACTATCACTACTCAGTTACATAAAGGGATTAATTTTGCATCTTTCAGAGAACTGAGATACATTCTGAGAATGGCAATAAGGAAAATAAAACATACAGTCTTTTTTTTTTCTTTTTTTTTAACATGCAGTCTTGAAAAATACATGGTTCTGGTTTTTCCTGTGGCATTACTAAGCTTTACAGCAAACTGGTTTATTTGAGGTTTATGCTGCTTGTTGGAAGAAATTCTCCTCTATTTTTTTTTTTTAATTTTTGTTGACTGATAGGCACTATCATAAACACCAAGAGCCCAAGAATGTTAGAAAGCATTGTAATCCAAAGGAGAAGCCTACTTTGCTTGGCTCATATTAGTTCTATTTATTTTCTTAGATTTAAGGTCCAAAGAGTCTGAATAAATTACTAACCCTATGAAGCACTGAGAAACCAGCTTCCTTGTCATACAGAGCTACCACTCTTCATGAAAAGTGTGGCTCTAAGAAGTGTAGACATGAAGAAAATATGGATCTATACAAAAAGCAATTTATGGTGTAGTGATAAGCCATACCATGGACTTATATTGTAAGTCTACATCTCACAATGACATTTAAGAATTCTGGCACATATAAAATGGGTTCTTTTAAGATGTAATTCAGGTTTCATTTAGAAATGCATGTATTGAAGCATACCGCAAGGAGTTTATGCTAATTGTGAATGGGACCTTGGACGGTTTTAATACAAATTAAGAGTGGATTTGTCAGATGTAGGTAAGTACAAGTAACTGAAAAAAAAAGTGATTTTTTTTTTTTTTTAATCTGGAAGGTTCAGAGAGGCAGCTTTTAAGAAAACGCTATTGACTCTTCAAGGTAGCTGTTCTGGTTCAGCTTTGGTTTATAAAATAACTAGAAGTTTTTAGGCTAAATAGTCCTACACAAGGGGAGAGAAGGGAAATGGGAAAATTATTAGTAAATATGATCCTTTACTTCCATCACCACTCCACTCTTTGGAAAAAATTATTTTGTACTCTGGGAATAAAGCAGAAGGAAAGGCAGTGGAATTCAACGCAAACCAGTTTAAGTAATGCTTTTTCATTTTGCAAAGCTCTGAGTTCCTTGCTAACCTCTACCTACATGATGGGGGTGGTGGGAGCAGCAGGTAGAAATAGGTATAAGATGCCTTCTTTCTTCCCAGGTTGTTAATTATATACTTGAATTTTAGGTTTATTGTTCTCTTACTTGTCTGTATAGTTTTGCCAATGGATTGTGTAGTTTTACATAATTTTGAACTTTATATATGTGCAATCAAGCTGTTTGTTTTCTTCTATAATTCGTCTTTTTTCCCCATTCAAAATTATCTTCTGAAAATTTTTTTTAAAGATTTTATTTATTTATTTGACAGATCACAAGTAGGCAGAGAAACAGGCAGAGAGAGAGGAAGGGAAGCAGTCTCCCTGCTGAGCAGAGAGTCCAATGCAGGGCTTGATCCCACGACCCTGGGATCATGACCTGAGCTGAAGGCAGAGGCTTTAACCCAGGAGCCACCCAGACACCCCATCTTCTGAAATTTATCAGTGTTGAGGCATGTAGCAATAATTTATTTAGACTCTGTCATTATACAATATTTTATCTTAGGGGTATGTTGTAATTTATAAACTTTATTTTAGAAGAACATTGAAATTTTTGTGGGTTTTTATACATATTTTTTGCGAGGGAAGGGAGTAGGTTTTGTAGGGTTTTTTTTTGTCTGAGATCATGACCTGAGCCGAAGGCAGAGGCTTAACCCACTGAGCCACCCAGGCGCCCCCATGAAAAAGTTTTTAACTACAACGAGATATGTATTTCTGCTTATCAAATCACCAAAGATAACATACTGTGTTGATGAAGGTATCCTGAGACAGGCACTTTTGTATCTTGCAAGTAGGAGTATGAAGTGGAGCAACCATTATAGAAGACATCCTCCGATTTTTTTTTCAGGGTTTGCTCTAGAATGTTTTAGTGTTCTAGAATTTTTTTTTTAATTATTATTATTTTTTTTAAAGATTTTATTTATTTATTTGACAGACAGAGATCACAAGTAGGCAGAGAGGCAGGCAGAGAGAGAGAGAGAGAGAGAGGGAAGCAGGCTTCCTGCGGAGCAGGGAGCCCGATGCGGGGCTCAATCCCAGGACCATGAGATCATGACCCAAGCCGAAGGCAGCAGCCCAAACCACTGAGCCACCCAGGCGCCCCAGTGTTCTAGAATTTTTAAAGATACTCTTACCTCTTTTGAGATAATTTACTCTCCAATATTAACTTCTAAAAGTTAAAGTTTTGCCTCTCATATTTAAATCCTTACTTCAGTCTGAATTCCTTTAATGCATTTCCAAAAACATTTTGTAATTTTCTTCATAATTGTCTTAACATATTGACATTATTGTGTTTTCTTTCTTCATGGTCTGTTAAGGTCATATTAGAGTGATAACATTAACTTGACCTTGTGTTCTTGAAATAAACCCAACTTGATCATGGTGTACATTGCTCAATTTAGTTTGTGAATATTTTTTTATTGATTTTTGTATGTAGGCATAAGGGAGATTTATCTAGAATTTTCGTTGGTTTTGGTATCAAATTATTATTTTTTGGTATCAAATTATTTTAGCTTCCTAAAATTAATTGTGGTGTGTTTTTTTTTTTTTCTGTCTTCTGGAAGACAATTAAAATTGCTTTTTCTTCTTAGAGAACTTGCTCTATAAAATTTGTACCTGGTGCTTTCTATGTGAGAAAAAAGCTTTCTAATTTCTATAATGGTTACAGGATCATTATAATGATTCAGTTTTTAAATTTTTTTCTTAAATTAGTTTTTCTAGTTATATTTTTCTAGCAACTTTTTATTTTTTCAAATTTACTACCAGAAGTGAATACTTACATAATTATCCTGTATTTTAATTTCTTTTGCATGTGAAGTAGTGCCCCCTTTTCATTGTGATATTGTTCATCCTTTCTGCATTTTTGTCATGATCTAAAGTTGCTAAAGTTTTCTCATTTTTATTACTCATTCAAAGACCAATACCTGGGTTTTTTTATTTGCTCTATTATACATTTACTTTTTATTTCATTAATTTCTGCTCTTGCCTTTATTGCTTCTACTTCTTTTGTGTCTATTTTGCTGATCTTTTCCTAACTTTTTATGCTGAGTGCTTAGCTCATTAATTTTCCATCTTTTTTTTTCTTTCCTCAGATATGAAAATAGGGCTATAAATATCTCTCCATGCCATAATACCAACATTCTATATGATTTGAAATTTTGTTTTTATTATTTTTTTAAGTTCTTTTATGCTCTCTTTTTACTCATGAGTTATTTAGATACTTAGTGTACTTTAAAATTTCCAGATGTATATGATTTTCTCCTTATCATTTTGTTATTGGTTTCTAACTTAATTATATTATGATAAAGGAATAATAAACAATACTGATTTTTTTTTAAATTTGTTGAGATTGACTTTATGGCTTAGTATGGGGCTAGTCTTCTAGATATTTCTTTGTGCTTGAAAACAATATGTATTCTCTAAGGGCAAGTGCGGATATGTATGTGTGTGTTCTCTAATTGGCAAGTGTGTATACGTAACACACACACACACACACACTCCAAATTCAAGCTTGCCGATATATGTATTCAAAGTGATTTTTTGTCTTTGCTTTTGGCTGTTTGAGCAGTTGTTTGCTAAGAGACTGTATTATCATACCATAATGGTAGATTTTTCAATTTCTTGTTATAGTTATTTCAGTTTTTCACTCTACATTTTGAAGTTATCTTATTAAATACACATGTTCCAAATTTGTGATTTTAACCTTTTGTCATTATGCAGAAATTTTATTTTTGTATCTGGTGATGCTTTTTTCTATTATTTTGTTAGTACCAATATGTCTATGTTACCCAACTTTTTTTTTTTTAAGATTTTATTTATTTATTTGACAGACGGAAATCACAAGTAGGCAGAGAAGCAGGCAGAGAGAGGAGGAAGCAGGCTCCCTGCTGAGCAAGAAGCCTGACTCGGGGCTCCATCCCAGGACCCTGGGATCATGACCTGAGCCGAAGGCAGAGGCTTTAACCCACTGAGCCACCCAGGCACTCCCCCCCCACAACTTTTTATTAGTATTGATTTGGTAGATATATTTTGTAATACTTTTGCTTTTTCTCAGTATTACAAAATATATCTCAATATGCTTTAGATATGAATATTGTAAGCTACTAAATGTGTATGATCGTTTATTTGATTCCAGGTGACAACATTTATCTTTTAATTATAGTAGTCAATTTACACATATTATGTTTATCAATATATTCTGATTTATTTTTATCCTATTTTGGCTTTCTGTTTGTCCTACCCTTTCTCTTTTTCTCCTTGCTTGTCTTCTTTTGGGTTAACTGGATGTTTTATTAATTTTTTTTTGTAAACGTATTCACTTCATTTATTCTTATTACTTTGAAACTTATACCTTACTATGTTTTTCATGATTATTTCTAGAAATTTAATGTATATCATAACAAGTGAGAATTGATCTAGATCTTCACCTTTCCTTATAATATATAGACCCTACAATGCCTTAATTCCAGTGACCCTTCCTGAAATAGTTCAGTAACCAACATCTCCGTTTTTGCCCAGGATTGAAGATATTCTTATTTGTAAGACTTTCAGTTTTAATAAAAAAAAAACTCCAAGGCAAACAAGGATGAGTTAGTTGGTCACCCCACATGTGCGATTATGGTACAAATTTTTTTTAACGCCGCAGATTCGAAATAGGTATTATTTTAGGCAGTTTTCCCCCCAGATTTACACATGTTCACATTGCTTGGATAATTAATTCTTCCACCTTAGACCATCCTTTTGAGATTATTATTCTTCCTCCTTTAGCTCTCAGTAATATTTTGTTGATGAAAGAAGATAGGTACAAATAAAAATATACTATATTATTTTATTTATGTAAAATTCAGGAATAGGCGAAACAAACTTGTGATGAGAGAAATCAAAAATAGTGATTAACCTCAAAGGAGAGGTGTGGGAGTTGCTATTGACTGAAAAGTCACAAGGGAACTCTTGATATAGGAAGTGGTCACATGTATATAAGTATACACACACACACATATGCGTATGTATAGTCATTAAACTGTACACTTTATATTTACACATTTTAATATATGTAAATTATTCAGTAAAATACTGTTTCAAAAAAAAAAAACAAAAACACATGGGCACCTGGGTGGTTCAGTAAGTTAAGTGCCTGTCTTCAGTTCAGATCATGATCCTGGAGTCCCAGGATTGAGTCCCGCATCAGGCTTCCTGCTCAGTGGGGAGTCTGCATCTCCCTCTGTACTTTACCCCATTTGCTTGTGCTCTCTCTCTTTCTCCCTCTCAAATAATAAAAATAAATAAAATCTTTAAAAAATTAAAGGGCACCTGGGTGGCTCAGTGGGTTAAGCCTCTGCCTTCCACTCAGGTCATGATCTCAGGGTCCTGGGATCGAGCCCCACATCAGGCTCTTTGCTCAGCAGGGAGTCTGCTTCTCCCTCTCTCTCTGCCTGACTCTCTGTCTACTTGTGATCTCTCTGTCAAATAAATAAATAAAATCTTTTTTAAAAATTAAGCTAAAATAAAAATTAAAAATAAGAAAACACATAAGCATCCAGGAATGAATGAACTATTTCAGTTACCACTATCAAGTTTTGGTAAGGAAGCAAGTTAGATAAAACTAAGATGCATAACCAAGACAAAATTAGCTAATCCTTTCATGTAGGGTAAAAAAGAACTTGCATTAAAAAGTTAATTCAAACTTTTATTAAAAAACTTTTGGTGCAGTTCTGTTGGTGGCAATTTGAGTTTTTAATCTCTAAAAAAGTAGAATTATTAAAAACTATAAGATTTTGCTAAAATCAAGAACAAGACAAGGATGTCATGACTCACCACTTCTTTTTAATATAGTGAAAGTCCTAGCTAATGAAATAGGACAAGAAAAGGAAATAAAAGGTATACATTTGGGGGAAAATGAAATAAAATTGTTTTTGTTCACAGATGAGATGACAGGCTATATAGAAAATCTGAAAGAATCAACCAAAAACTCCTGAAACTAAGAAGCATTTGTAGCAAGATTGCAGGATACAAGGTTAATATAAAAAGCCAATAGCTTTCCTCTCTCCCACAATGAACAAGTGGAATTTGAAATTAAAAAAAAAAAACTAGTATTTATATTAGCATGCAAAAAAGTTAAACACTCAAGTAAGTCTAACAAAATAAAATACAACATTTTGTAAAAAGACAATCTATACAAGGAAAACTATAGAAGTCTGAAGAAAGAAATCAAAGCTAAATAAATGGAGAGCTATTCCATGTTGATGGATAGGAAGACTCAATATTGTCAAGCTCTCAGACCTTCCCAACTTGATCTATAGATTTAACACCGTTCCAGTCAAAATCCCAGCAAGTTATTTTGTGGATAGGGGCAAAACGATTCTAAAGTTTATGTGGAGAGGCCAAAGACTCAGAATAACCAAGGCAATATTGAAAGGAAGAAACAAAGTTGGGGACTTCAACTTCAAGACTTACTATTAAGCAACAATATTCAAAACAGTATAGCGAAATAAGTCAAGCAGAGAAAGACAACTATCATATGATCTCCCTGGTATGAGGAAGTGGTGATGCAACATGGGGGCTTAAGTGGGTAGGAGAAGAAGAAATGAAACAAGATGGGATTGGGAGGGAGACAAACTATAAGTGACTCTTAATCTCACAAAACAAACTGAGGGTTGCTGGGGCGAGGGGGTTTGGGAGAAGGGGGTGGGATTATGGACATTGGGGAGGGTATGTGCTTTGGGTGAGTGCTGTGAAGTGTGTAAACCTGGTGATTCACAGACCTGTACCCCTGGGGATAAAAATATATGTTTATAAAAAATAAAAATAAAAAAAATTTAAAAAAACAGTGTGGTACCGATGAAAGAATAGACAGATCAGTGAAACAGAATAGAAAGCCCAGAAATAGGCCCACACAAATAGAGTCAACTAATCTTTGACAAAGGGGCAAAGAATTCAATGGAGAAAAGATAGTCTTTCCAATAAATGGTGCTGGAACAACTGGATATGCACATGAAAAACAAACAAACAAACAAACAAAATGAACTAGACACAGAAGAACATTATATCCTTCACAAAAAATAAGACAAAATAGACTATTGACCTAAACATAAAATACAAAAGTATAAAGCTCCTAGAAGATAACAGGAGAAAACTTAGATACCTTAGGTAGGGTGATGATAACATCAAAGGCACAGTCCATGAAAGAAATGATCAATAAGCTGTACTTAAAAATTTCTGTTCTGTTAAAGACACTGTCAAGATGACCAGAAGATAAGACACAGACTGAGAGAAAGTATTTGCAAAAAACTTGTCTGATAAGCTTGTTATCTGAAATATACAGTGAACTATTAAAAGTTAACAACAATAAAGCAAAGAACCCAAATAAAATATGACCAAAAGACTTTAAAAGATACACCAAAAAAGATAAACAAATGGCAAATGAACATATGAAACGATGCCCAATATCATGTCACTAAGGAAATGCAAGTTAAAATAATGACATACCACTACACCCCTCATAGAATGGCCAAAATCCAGAAGACTGACAACACTAAATTCTGGTGAGGTTGTCTGCAGCAGGAACTCTTGTTCATTGTAGGTGGGAATGCAAAATGGTCCAGCCACTTCAGAAGAGAGTGTAGCAGTTTCTTACAAACTAATCATACTCTTACCATATGAATCAACAATTGTATTTCTTTATATTTACCCAAATGAGTTGAAAATTTACAGTCCATATAATATCTTGCACACAGATATTTATGGTAGCTTTTATTCATAGTTGCTGAAACTTGGAAGCAACCAAGATATCCTTTAATAGGTGAATAGATAAATAAACTATGGTATATCAAACGATGAAATATTATTTAGTGCCAAAAAGAAATGAGCTAATAAGCCATGAAAAGACGTAAATGCGTATTACTATGTGAAAGAAGCCAGTCTGCAAGAGCCACATACTGTATGATTCCAAGTATATGACATTTGGCAAAGGCAAACGATGAGACAGGAAGAAGATCAGTGGTTACCAGGGCTTCATGGAGAGGCAGGTTCAGGATGAGTAGGCAAAGTACAAAGAATTTGGGGGGCGGTAAGACTATTCTATATAATACCATAACAGTGGATTCATGTCATTATATATTTGTCCAAACCCATAAAATGCACAACACCAAGAGTGAACCCTAACGTGAACTATTAATTTTGATGATAATGATGTGTCAGTCAGTGTAGGTTTGAAGATTTTAACAAATGTACCACTCTAGGACAGGATATTGATAGTGGAGAAGGCTGTGCATGTATGGGGGTAAAATATATAGAGAAAATCTCTGGGGCTTTTGCTCAATTTTACTATGAACCTCAAACTGCCCTAAAAAATAAAGTCTTAAAAAAAAAAAGAGTGTTTTTCTCCCTTATGTCTCAAAGGTAATTTTATGAGGAATATTTATGGGCCAAAAGTTGTAGCACTTGTTTACTCCACTGTTTCTGCCAAAAATCAGCTGTTCGTTTGGCAGTCCTTTTCTGGCTTCTCTTTTCCTTCAGTATTCTGCAGTTTCAGCATGTTTATGTCTAGGTATCCATCCCTTCCTTCTTACCTTGTTTGGGATTACTTTGTTTGGGATCCACTGGATTTCTTATATCAGAGAATTAGTTCTTTCACTCTTTCCAGAAAAAATGAATAATTATTTTCCTGTCTGAATAATTTCTGTTTGAATAATTTTTCTCTTTCTACTTTCCTTTTTAGCTCCAAGTGAAAGTTTTGAGATTCTTACTCTTCACCAAAATAAGTTTCTTCCAGTTATTTCCTCTTTACCAAAAGCCATAGTGTAAATATATTTTGTGGAGGAATTTCTGGACTTGCCCTTAAAATCCACCTGGACTATGACCTTCCAGAATTGTCCTCCATTGTGACAAGACAATTGCTTAGAGTTTAAAAAAAAAGGGGGGGGGGCGCCTGGGTGGCTCAGTGGGTTAAAGCCTCTGCCTTCGGCTCAGGTCATGATCCCCAGGGTCCTGGGATCGAGCCCCGCATCAGGCTCTCTGCTCAGCAGGGAGCCTGCTTCCTCCCCTTTCTCTCTCTGCCTGCCTCTCTGCCTACTGGTGATCTCTGTCTGTCAAATAAATAAAATCTTAAAAAAATATAAAGTAGCACAATATAAGGTTTTACATTGATGAATTCATTGGTGATATTCATGGCAACTTGATTTTAGCAATATGGCTAAGTTTTCGATTATCTGTAATATCATTGTAACTTGAAATGATCCAGTCCTTTTGGTCATGGAAAATGTTCCATGATGGAAAAGGAGTGGATAGTATCACCAGTCAATGCTGTCTGCAGATTTTTTATGTAGTTGCTGGGAATTTGGACCATCACAAACTGATAAGGAGTTCCTAGGACTGCCAATGAATGGTATAAGTATAAAGTTAATTTTTAAAAGGGTTACAATTCACATTTATTATTTGATTTTAAAAAGCCTCCTTTTCACTCCTTAATAAAGAGACAAGATGACTAATTTGCTAGTCATAGACCTGTGAAGTCATAAAAAATAGGCAAGTGGATAATCTGATTTGTAGCTAGTGAAAGTCCCCATCTGGAAATATTTGAAAGATTGTTTATCAGAGTAAATATTCAAATGCCTCTGCTTTGGTGTATTTCTTAACATTTAGAAAGAACATATCCTGAGTGGGAACCTGTAGGTGAGTACCCAGGAAGAGCACCGCTATGGCTGTGTCTCTTTTTGCCAGATCACCTTGTAAAATGAGTGAAGCCTGGTATTGCCAGAGATCTCAGTTTTGCCAAGAACTTGCAATAGTAGGAAGCATGGGCAAGTGTGAACCCTCTGTATATTAAAAATCAGTGGCAAAGGGCAGGCAGTTACGTTTGCCTTAGTAACCTTGAGCGAGAAGAACTAATCCGCAGTTTTAAACAGGCTGGACAGAATGGGAGGAGAGTGTGGGTGCCATTTGCTTGCATGGAGCAGCTTGAAGACGGAATAATCCTGGAATACAAACAGAATGCCATTCCGGCTGAGAGTTATTGCCGACCTACTCTGTGCACCTTGGTTCCCGTTCTCATAGCACTTGCATTGGTCCCAAAAAGGATCAAGAGTAATTGCAAGGGCAGCCTTGGAAAGCAACAAACAAGAACAGCCCTTAAATTTAACACAGCCTTTACTGAGAGCGTGTATGTTGCAGGCACGGTGTGTGCTCCGCGTTGTGAACAAAGAAGAAAAAAGCATGGCTCCATTCTCATGTAATCCTGCGAACCCATGCAGTCATATAAATCAATTTAAGACATGGCTACTCCACATTTCCTGCCACACTGCATGTTGACTGTACCTTGGTGTGTGAGCCAGATTTGCCACACCCTTATTAAAAAAAAAAAAAAAAATGAGGCTGGCATTGGTTTTGACACAGAAAGCTCCTTTGTGAGGTCCTGGCAGTCGGGAAAAGGTGTGGCTCACACCAGATTCAATTCTCAGAGACGGGGAGAGGAAGCTGGAAATGCTTTTCCAGGGAGACCGTCCGATGAGGCAGCCACCAGTCATCAATCCACAAGGAACAAAGAGTCTTTGATTTCAGTGTCAGCTGCAAGGCCGTACTTGTTCGTACTTGTTCGTGCTGCTGCAACTTACACTGCCCAGACTACCAGATAAAGTTCATTGCCACTCTCCTCTTCTCCCACAGCAAGCAGAAGCAGGAACTCCTGAGAGACAAGTGTTTGCCCAGAAGCAGAGAAGTTGGAAGAAGGTTATATGGTTTTTGTTCTTGCTTTTTGGTATTGGTTTTGTTTTTTTACTAAGGAATGACAAAGCAATATGCTCCATGTAGTTCCATTAAAACTTTAAAAACCGAGCTTCTAAGGTGGGAATAAAGAGCTGACCAATTAGTATTCTAATTAAAAGAAATTATAACTACAGAATTTCCTTTTCATAAAATCTTTTTTTTCTCATTTCCTGGCTTGAAAATGTTTGTCAGGTTGCTCTCCATATTAACAATTTCACAAAGATCTCACTTATACACTGGGCACATTGGCTTCATCAAGTTTACCCAAGATAGATGATGATCCAAAAGGTAGGTTCATTCTCTCTATCTGGTATTTTCTGCCAAAGCTGTTGTTCTTTCTGTTTTTCATTACTTATTCTTTCTTCTTGGTATCTATAAAGATGACATGACAAGTATGTAGGACATTATGGCAGGAAGTACTACTGTGGTTTATTTGAGGTCAGTACATGAAAAGACCTGGATGTGACATACCTGGGGTGTAGTTCATGAAAAATACTGAATAGAATAGTCTTTCCCTTATCCATGGGGTAGAGTCCTAAGATACCCAGTGGATGGCTGAAACTGCAAATAGTGCTGAATCCTTTTATGTACTGTGTTTTTTCCTGTACATACATACCTGTGATAAATTTTAACTCATAAATTAGGCACAGTAAGAGATTAACAACAACAATAATAATGCTATATTGTAATAAAATATGTGAATGTAGCCTCTCTCAAAAATCTTACTATATTGTACTCACCCTTGTGATGGTGTGAGATGATAAAATGCTATGTGATGTGATGAAACGAGGTGCATGACAGAGGCATTGTGAAGTAGCATGAGGTACTATTGACCTTCTGAAGACAGATCAGAAGGAGAATCACCTGCTGGATGGTGGGGTTGACTTCGGGTAACTGAGACCAGGGAAAGGGAAACCAGGGATAAAGTGGGGACTATTGTGAGCTGAGATTCATGGTGAAAATGGTGAGCCTACAATTGCACTTGGTCTCTCTTCTCTTTCTTAATAAGAGAATCCAAGCAAATGTAAAGGTTATTGTTGCATAAATCAAGGCTACAGCGTGCAAAGGAGAAGGCTGGAGAGATAACTGTTCAGAAAAAGAATCTTATCCTAGTAGGGAGGAGATCTAACACTGGAGGGAAGATAGGAAGAGTATACAAAAGGTAGTCATGGTCACGGAAAACAGTCAGGAACAGAATATTTGAATCAGAAAGAGAGGGACAGCCTTGGAAAGTTCTCAGCCTTTTACAGATTCAGCTTCAGGAAGCTAAAATAAATCCAGAAGTCTACTCTGACTTGTTATGCTCCTCTGAGTTTGGAGCAGCTTCCAACATTTTATCCTCAGCACTTTCAAATGTTGTGAAATATCTCCGAGAAGGCCTTTTGGGTGAAGGTTTGCTTTTAGCTGGCATCATTTCCTCTGGGACTTCTCCATCTTTCAGGCACCGTCACTTTCTCCATTTATGATGATAAGTTTGCCCTCACTCATCCCCTCTGACTACATATACATACACAGTGACAATTTTCTCACCGTCAGCATTCTCTTCTGAAATTCCATTTACAGTTGATTCAGTTTTACTTGCCCTGCTGTAACTTATGGCTTCTTTACTACTCTTTCATCTTCCTTGGCCAAGTCTCTCAAGGATCCATTTTTGCAAAATGTCATGGGAGATAAGGAGGCAACACAACTGCACTTTGCCATGTGTGTGTGTGAAAATAATACTAATGATGTAATTATACTCAGTTGACATATCGTGGTAACTGAAATTGGAACTGTATTGTTGGGGAAGTGGTGTTAGTCACCTAAATTTTGGTAACCAAATTTCATGCATATTGGAAATGTGCACGGTGAGGACTTCCTACATATTCAAAGGGTTTACCTTATAACTGCCTATGTGCTACTTCGCCCAGTTTTCATATTTGCATGTTTATGAAATGTGCTTTAAGGATAATTCAAACTTGAGGAATTTTTCCCCCGCTTGTTGGAATGGTTTTCTTGCTAATCCGTTTTAAGGAGGTCTTACTGGTTTTGTTTTTCTTTACCTTTATCTTGGTGAACTGTATTGCATGATTCCCTGTATTAAACTAAATGCTGTTTGACCTTAGTGACTGTCTATAAAATTTTGGTTTCCCATGAAAATGAGATGTGGATTTAGAGTCTAAACAAAGAGTTATTATTCCCACAACATAAAAAGAAAAACTGAAATATTCTGCTTACTTCTTGCTAATTGAAGCTGTAGAAATTTAACTTCTTAGCAATTATATAGGTACATTCATTTAGAATGGTGTGGATATCTTTTTAAAAAGAAAACAATAGGCCCAGTCCAAAACCATTGGGATGCCACAAAAGTGGTCATAAGAGGGAAGTATATGGTAATATAGCCCTACCTCAAGAAGCAAGACTTCTTTGAGACTTCAAGTGCACAACTTAACCTTACACGTAACAGTGTAATGGAGCTAAAAAAGGAACAGCAAATAAAGCCTAAATCCAGCTGAAAAAAGAAATAATAAAGATTAGAGCAGAAATAAATTATATAAAATCAAACAAACAAAAGACACAATAGACTAGATTAATGAAACCAGGAGCTGGTTCTTTGAATTATAAAATTGATAAACCCCTGATAAAACTGATAAGCCAGTCTTATCAAAAAGAAAAGGAGAAAGGACCTAAATAAATAAAATCACAAATGAAAGAGGAGAGATCACAACCAATACCATAGAAATGCAAACAATTATGAGAATATTATAAAAATTATGTGCTAAGAAATTGGGCCATCTGGAAGAAATGGACAAATTCTTAGAAGCATATAAACTACCAAAACTGAAATAGGAAGAAATGGAAAATCTGAATAGACTCATAATCAGCAAAGAAACTGAGTCAGTAATCAAAAGTCTCCAAACAAACAAAAGTCCAGGACCAGATGGCTTCTCAGGGGAATTCTATGAAAAGTTTAAAGAAGAGGTAATATCTATTCTTCTCAGACTGTTCTGGAAAATAGAAATGGAAGGGAAATTTCCAAACTCATTTTACAAGGCCAGCATTACCTTGATCCCAAAATCAAAGACCCCACTAAAAAGGAGAATTATAAGCCAATACCTTTGATTAACATGAATGCAAAAATTCTCAACAAGATTCTAGCAAATAGAATCCAATGTACATTGAAAGAATTATTCGTCAAAATCAAGTGCGACTTATTCCTGGGGTGTCCACTGACTGATGAATGGATAAAGAAGATGTGGTACACACACACACACACACACACACACACACACACAGAGGAATATTACTAGGCTACCACAAAGAACAAAATCTTGCTCTTTGCAATAATGTAGATGGAGCTAGAATGTATTATATGAAGCAAAATAAGTCAGACAGAGAAAGACAGATACCATAGGATTTCACTTATATGTGGAATTTAAGAAACAAAACAAGTGAACATAGTGGAAGGAAGAAAAAAGAAGAGAGGGAGATAAACCATAAGGGTCTCTTAACAGTAGAGGAAAAACTGAGGGTTGCTGGAGGGAAGGTGGGGGGATGGGCTAAATTGGTGATGGATATTAAGGAGGGCACTTACTGTGATAGGCACTGGACGTTATATGTAAGTGATAAATCACTCAATTCTCCTCCTGAAAGTGATATTATACTATATGTTGCTAATCAGAATTTCAATAAAAATTTGAAACAAAAAATAAAAACAAAAACCCCACAATCACAAAAACTACACAGCAGCACAGACCCTCATGACCACAGAGAAGAGAAAAACTGAGACTCTGGGATGTGCAGCTCAGCTTCAGTTCCTGGCAGGACTCTGAAAAATAAGGTAATACAAAGTGTCCCTTGAAGTTAGCATTTCAGGGACTCAAAACCATTTTCAGTCAGTGTGCACTTTGTTTTTGTGGGGACCTGATGCAAAAAAACATCATTTCAAGGCAACTGAGTTAGGACCAAAGCTGCTGGGACAACCACAGGAGCCAACCAGCAGAGCTTGGAGAGTAGGACAATAGAAACTCAGAGTGAGCCTCACAGAAACTCCTCTCTGCCCAGGGCTAAGATTCTTACCTTTTTTGTAAAAATGTTGGTGTTTGAATTAATTAATTAAAAAAAGAAACAGGGGCGCCTCGGTGGCTCAGTCATTAAATGTCTGCCTTGGGCTCATGTCATAATCCCAGGGGCCTGGGATCAAGCCTTGTATCAGGCTCCCTGCTCAGCAGGAAGCCTGCTTTTCCCTCTCCCCCAGCTTCTGTTTCCTCTCTCACTGTGTTTCTCTCTGTCAAATAAGTAAATAAAATATTTAAAAAAAAAAAAAAAAAGAAGGAAAGAAAGAAAGAAAGAAAGGAAGAAAGAAAGAAACAAACAAACAATAGGCCCAAAATGGAGTCACTTTTGCTAAACCCCACCAAGAGTTAATACCCAATCTAATTGCAGTTTCAGCCTTTCCTGGGAGTGGAATTTTAAGCCAGTCAGTATGGAAGTTCCTGATCAGTGCTAGTGAGGTAACCTCCTTGATAAGACCTCTGCCTTCCCCTAAAGGAAAGTAACCTTGCCTAAAATAATCCATTCTTTTAACATTTTTGTCCTGTGTTTTTTGTTTCTATAAAATCCTCCATTTTGTACAGTCCCTCAGAGCTCCTTTCTTGCTAAATGAGCTAATGCTTAGTTCATGAATCACTGAATAAAGCCATTTAGATCTTCAAATTTACTCAGTTGAATTTTTTTCTAACAATTCAACTAACATTGTCACCTGCTCTCATTTTTATTATTGGTTTTACATAAAAATTGGGAAATTTTTAGGCAAAACATATATTTATGTCTCCTAAAGGTTAAGCGTTCCTAGAGGACTAAAGAAACACACAGACTATCCAACCTAGAGTGCTAAGATTCCTCCACAAAGGGGTTACCTAATTTTGACCAGCTAAGCTGTTCAATGCAACTTTCTTGTCAGAACCACCACATTCCATTTGACATGTTTTAACTTTTTTTAAAATATAGCTTTTCAGTTTTTTCCATTGGTAGATCTACCAAGTAGCTTGCTGACATATCACTTAGAACGTCTGGCCTGTTACAACAAATGGGGACAATTTTTTGCTTATAAATACCATTTTTTTGTGTCTCTAAACTTGATTCAGTCATTTAGTTAGTTTTCACTTGCATTTAAACAATTAAATAAGGTTTTGTGTACTATATTGGTTAAGTTGGGTTTTTCAGTGCTATATAGTTTTTATTTATTGACATAAAAAATGAAACTGTGTGCCTTGAAAAAGCTATGTCTCTCAATATAATAATTACTTTCTACAAAAATATACATATTTTAAACATTGGGCCGGAAAAATCCACTCCTGTTTTATAGTGTATTAATGCACATATTCTATGAGTTGGCCTTTTGCCAAGAGCTTCCTTTCAATCTTCTTTTTCCTAATGTTCTCTAAATAGGACAATACTTTATTATTATCACGATATTTCTGCTTTTCCTTACTCATATATATTTCCTTTATTTATGTATCTTTAAAGAATATCTATTCACTTGCAAATTTTTTTTCTACTTTTTTCCTCTCTAGAAATTGTTGGATCTTCTCCTTCTCCATAGAATGATCGTCCTAGTTCTTTTCCTTTTAATCACATAGAATGCCGCTGACTCATTGCTTTACTGAAATCCTATGAATAATTAGAATATTTTAAAATAAATGCCTTAAAATAGACTATAAAATCATTGTCCTTTAGTAAAACTAATATATATATATATATCAGAATGATATATATTAAATATAATACATATAATTATACAGTACATATTATATAATAATATCTATTACAAGAATATATATTAATAATTATATAGTAATAATATATTTATATTACTATAAATATATACTAATAATATATATAAATATATAATATAAATATAACTAAAAATATATATAAATATAACTAATAATATATACTAATATATATAAACATATATATTAGTAATAATATATATTATATATTTCTATTATATATAATATGGTATATAATATATTATATATAAATCTCTATTGTCAAGTGAGTTTGTAGTGCAAGTGTGCACATTCCTGTTAAAGATGCCTGTATCTGAAATCTTACAGTGACCCCATTGACACTCTGTCTGTACTTGGCGGGCTGTCTGGATTATAGCCATAGCCAGTTTGTATACTTCACCTTCACTGTTACCTGTTGTATTTATTTGAGCTCTTTGAACTGTGGTGACTAAAAGGAATGGATTAACAGCTGTTTATTCCTGATGATAAGAAAGAAGAGTTTACATTCTTAAAATGAATGGAGACATTTATATCTGCCAATTTTTACTCAAAAAATATTTAGCACCTTCTATTCCCTAGAACATCAGCTGTGGACAGGAATAGACCACTGAGCATGTTAGCCAAGGTCCTTGACCTCTAAAATGTATACTCTTTTAGAGGTAGTATCCTAATATCCTTGCTTTGATTTTACATCAATCTTCTGTCCTCTCCTTGCAAGTTGCAGTTATATGGTGTATGCCTAGTTTCCAATATTAAGGAACGAAATATATTTTCTTAGAATTTTATAATATACCTTGAGATAATCAGGGCAGAGTTGCCAGATAAAATATGGAATGCCTTGTTAAATTTGAATTTCACATAAGCAGTGAAGGATTTCTTTAAGATTTTATTTATTCATTTGAGAGGGAGAGAGACAGAGAGAGAACAAGTAGGGGGAGAGGCAGAGGAAGAAGCAGACTCCCCCACTGAGCTGGGAGCTGGATATGGGGCTCGATTCCAGGACCTGGATATCATGACCTGAGCTGAAAGCAGACACTTAACCAACTGAGCCACCCAGGGTGCCCCAAAACAGTGAATAATTTTTAGTATAGATATGTCCCATGGAATATTAGTTATGGCCTAAATTAGACATATCTAAATATGAAAAACTAAATTAGAGAAACTCTGGACATGGCCAAAGCAGTGAGAATGACCTTCACCACCAGGTGACTCACTTCAATGGCAACAGTTTGCCTGGTGAATCCCTCACAATCTCTACCACTCCCACCACCAACTACTACACAATATCCTTACAGAATCAGATTAAGATACTTCAAATTAACTAGTTATCTTGATCGGTCTTGAGCATATATGCTTATTAGGGTGACATTTTGTATACAGATAGACATCATAACATAGCACCTTTCTACTACCCATATTTAAAAATATATCTAACTGCTCAAGCAGTCAAGATTACTTCCAGCATGTTTTGTGTGAAGAACAATCAGAAGGGAATTCAGTAATAAGGTATGGTTCAATTTAATTGATTAGGTTGCCATGTTTATATCTGGGGCTTGTAAGTAGTTAAGGATGTTAATTTTGAATTAGCAGATCAATAGCTTTTATTTTGATTCTGGGACTTTTGCCCACATTATAGGAGTACCAAAAAAAAAAAAAAGTACATGATTGTCATCCTTCAAAAGGAAGTAATAGTCTTACTAAATCGGCACTCTTTGTATGCTTGTTAAACTGGCAGGATTTGGAGCATCTAGAGGTCAATAGGAGACGCTTTGACATAGGTTAAATTGGGTGATCCAAACACTAAATGTAGGGATGGGAAAGAGGTGTGTGACATGAGCTAGGGAAAGACTTGATTTAGAAGTAATAGGCTTTTAGATATTGCCTCAGTGTCAATTTTTTTTTTTCTTTTTAAGGATGTTATTTATTTATTTGAGAGAGAGAGGGAGCAAAAGAGAGAGAGGTCAGGGGGAGGAGCAGAGGGAGAGGGATGGGGAGAGGCAGACTTTGCTCTGAGTGGAGCCAGAGCCAGGCTTGATCCTGTGACCTTGAGATCAGGACCTGAACCGAGGTCAAGAGTCAGAAGTTTAACCAACTGAACCACCCAGGTGCCCGGTCAGTGTCAAAAATCTTAATTTTGAATCACATACCACAGAAAGTTTACTAATGAAATGCAAGTTTCTTTTGACTGCTAACTCTAAATAAAATGTGAATAGTCTAATTTTCTTAAAACTAAAGAGTTTTTAAAGAGTAAAAGAAATATATTCAAAAATATGGGATGGTATATACATTTTAAAACCCTAAATTATATCTGTATTGTTTGGCATGACTATGTTCTGTTTCCTATGTAATGATTAACATTTTTAATGAAAACATTTTTTTTCTTTTAATCAGATTAGTTTACCATTTCATTGTTATGTTCCATTCATTTTCTGATAGCAAACATTTAGAAATTCATATATCTTAACAGTCTAAGATCAGAGGATTATAATATATAATTAGATGAATTTATTTACCACCCCAAATCAACAATCAGAACAATCAAAGCTAAAGTTGGTATACTAGATATTTCTACTACTATATGAATTGTCTTTTCTGGGGTGCCTGGGTGGCTCAGTGGGTTAAGCTGCTGCCTTCGGCTCAGGTCATGATCTCAGGGTCCTGGGATCGAGTCCTGCATGGGGCTCTCTGCTCAGCAGGGAGCCTGCTTCCCTTCCTCTCTCTCTGCCTGCCTCTCTGCCTACTTGTGATCTCTCTCTGTCAAATAAATAAATAAAATCTTTAAAAAATTATCTTTTCTGTCATATTTGATTTTGGAATATGTTCCTCCTTAAACACATTTCTTGTTTTGGTTTATTGGTGTTTTAGGCCTTACTAAAAGCAATAGTGAGGCTCTGCATTAAGTAGTCTCCTCGCTCGGCATGGAGCCCAACATGGGGTTTGAGCCCAAAACCCTGAGATCAAGACCTGAGCTGAGACCAAAAGTTGGGCACCTAACTGAGGGAACCTCCCAGGTACCTTCACTTTTGACCTATTTTAGATATTTGGATATGTCATATCAATAGTTATTAGAGCTTATCATTGCCACTACACTTTGATAAACAAGTTTAGAAGGGAGGGCATTGCAGTTAGAAGGCTTATGCAAGAGTTTTGAGAAGGCAGGCAGGGACCAAAACAAGACAGATCACCATCAGTGTTATGAGTGGGAGTGTGTGAAATGGGCTGGCATTGCAACCTGAAGAATTACCCTGGCAAGGCTTAATTGAAGGCCATGACCCAGTAGAATGGGGTCACAGTAAGGCCAACTATGAAGAGGTTGAAACCCATTGGCTTAGCCTTCCCCAGGGAAGGCTGAGGTCATGATCACAGAAGTTAGCAAGGCATACTGAAAATTTCTTAAGGAACATAAGACAGCCAAATAAGCTGAATTCTGGCTCTGAAATAGTACTATATGGATCAGTTCCTGTCAATTATTTTGATTAGCTACATTTAACTTGTCTTTTCTCTGGGCAGATAGCTTTGCTACTGTGTTGGTATTGCTAAGACTATTGGGGAAAATCAGCAGCTATATCTTCAAACTCCCACAACCTGAGCCATGTTTGCATGGGACAGCAGTGCTCTGCCCAGAGACGTCAGCAGCAGCTCCCTCACGAAGCTAAATCCTCGAATTTCCTTTTAGCCTAGCCTCCTACATGAGACTTTTACTCCAGTCCCTCCCCACCCCTACATTCTGGGCCAAGGGCCAGGCTTATAAAACCAGGCTTTGGATCAGGGTTTAGACATACATTGCCTATAAAAATGTCCCTGAATTGGCAATAATTAATCTCTGTGCAACTGTACTATGTGCTATGTGTACACTGTGCTATGTGTCTTTAGCAATTGCTCTTACTGGAACCAGATTTACCAAGATTGGGTTGGGGATGATAGAAACATTCTCCACCAATGGAGGAAAATCATCTAGAAGCCTTTCTTTTACTGTCTCTTTGTCAAAGCTTTTAAAACTACTGACCTCTGATCTCAGGTTCCTAAGTGTTACTGGGGAAAGCTATACACTAGTGTGATTTGATCCCGCTGCGGTGTTGGGCTAAGTGATTCTCAACCCAGGAGATCTGGAAATGAATTGGGCTGTTTCTCTGGTTATCACAATGACAGGGCAGCAATTCTGGCATTGAATCGATGGAAGCCCGTGATGCCAAGCTTCCTGCAGTGCACATGATGACAATCCTGCACAACCAAGAACTACCCTGCACAAAATTCCCACAGCACCCTCAGGACTGACAATACTTGTAGTGATCTCTAGTTGACTCCCAGTTGTATTTCCACTAGTGACTGTCCCAAACTATCTCTGTTCTTCTCAAAACCACTCAGTTACCACCCTCAGTTCATGTTCTTGTTTCCTCAGACTCTTCACTTGACAAAAGCTTGTTCATGCCCACCCTGTTCTCCTTCCTGCCCGCTCAGATAAAGGAATTTTTCATCTCTTCTCCAAGGTTCACAACAGCTCCACCCAAGCCTTTGGTCCTTTCCCATCTCCAACTCTGTCTCTTGCATCTTTAATGCCTTTCTAGTCCTTTCCTCACTTAGAAAAGTACTTGAGTTTTTCTGTCCCAAATATCAAATAAAAGCAAAAACAGAACTGTTAAACCTACTACTTACCCCTTCAAATTAACATCCCACTTCATTTCTTCCATGAAGGGCCCAGTGTCTATAAACCATTTTAAGTACTCACTGACTGGTTCTACTTCTTTATCATCTATTGGCTCTTACAACCCTCATAAAGTAATATCCACTCCCTTAATTCTGCTCTCCTGAAGGCTACTTCAATGTCTAGTTGCCAGACCGCTCACCCTTCAAATTCCTTGGATTTCTTTGCAAAATTAGATCCTTGATAAATTACTTATTAAAGATCATTCTTCCCCACTTTTCTTTTTTTTTTTTTAAAGACAAAGATTGTCATACATCCTGCTTTTTTTTTTTTTAAGATTCCATTTATGTATTTACTTACTTATTTGTCAGAGAGAGAGAGAGAGAGCACACGGCAGGCAGAGTGGCAGGCAGAGGCTGAGAGAGAAGCAGGCTCCCTGCCAAGCAAGGAACCCGATGCAGAGCTCGATCTCAGGATCCTGGGATCATGACCTGAGCCAAAGGCATCAGCTTAACTGACTGAGCCACCCAGGCGTCCCCTCCCCACTTGTCTTCAGTCTGCCACTTGGTAGGGTCAGCCACAGGAGATGAGGTTCTTCATTTTCCTGTGCTCCTTTATAGTGTTTCTGCATTTCCCCTGTTTGTACAGGTCCAGGACTCTGGCTATTCTGTCTTTGGGGCTCCTTTTCCTCCTCCCTTTGCCATACACTGTTTGCAGGTGTTAGCCATCCTCCACTCAGTGTCATTGGCCTTCTTCTCAACCAAGTGAATAATCCTCAAATCTACCAACATTCCTAGTTATAACACCACTCTTCAACTTCAGGCCAGACTATTAGTTACCCAACAAATAATTCCATATGACTGGTCCACTGCCACTCTCTAAATTTAAAATGATAAAATCTAAAACATTCTGGTGTATTTCTTTTAGAGCACTTTAAGTTTGGTGATCATTTTTATAGGTGACTGTCTTCCCTACCAACCTAGGAACTCCTTGAAGACAAGGATGGTTTCTTATTTAATTTGGCCCTAATATCTAGTGCTTCAAAAGTGTTAATTGGATAGTAAGAAAATTGATGAGTGAGCGAAGACTTGAGGTTCCTTAGAAAATTAGATTGTGTCTTTCATATCTATAGTCCAGTGCCTGGGCCAGTGCTTAGCACAAAGAACTACACAAATACCTTTTGAGTGCCTTCTCTTCTTCCAAGCCAGTACCTTCTAGTTTCTTTCTTATCAATGTCAATGATACTAGCATTTCCTTACTTATCCAGGTTGCAAAACTCAATATTCCCTGACCCTTCCACAGTCACTAAATTCAAAGAGTTGCCAAGTCTGGTAAGTCTCCCTCAAATATTTTAAATATTCCCTTTTACAGGCATACCTTATTTTACTGTGCTATACTTTATTACACTTTGCAGATATTGCGTTTTTTGCCACATTTGTGGCAAGTCTGTTGGTGCCATTTTCCAAGGGCATTTGCTCACCGTGTTTCTCTGTCACATTTTGGTAATTCTTGCAATATTTCAAACTTTTTCATTAATGTTATACTTGTTAGAAAGATCTGTGATCAGTGGTATTTGACATTACTGTTGTAATGCTTTTGGGGAATCACAAACTGTGCCCATATAAGACAACAAACTTAATAAATGTTGTGCATGTTCTGACTGCCATTACCCTGTCTTTCTTCCTCTCCTTGGCCGCCACGTCCCTGAGACACAGCAGTGTTGAAAATAGGCCAGTTAATAACCCTACAATGGCCTCTAAGTGTTCATCATGAAAAGAAGAGTTGCCTATCTCTCACTTTAAATCAAAAGCTAGAAATGGTTCAGCTTAGTGCAGAAGGCATGTTGAAAACCAAGATAAGCTGAAAGTTAGGTCTCCTGTGCCAAACAGTTGGCCAAGTTGTGAAGGCAAAGGAGAAGTTCTTCAAGGAAATTAAAAGTGCTACCCCAGTGAATGCATGAATCACCATATTGCTGATATGGAGAAAGTTTGAGTTGTCTGGGTACAAGATCAAACCAGCTACAACATTCCCTTGAAGCCAAAGCCTAATCCTAATCCAGAGCAAGGTCCTAACTTTCTTCAATTCTATAAAGGCTAAGAAATGTGAGAAAGCTGCAGAAGAAATGTTGGAAGCTAGCAGAGGTTGGTTCATGAGGTAAAAAGAAAGAAGCCAGCTCCATGACGTGAAGTCCAAGATGAAGCGGCACGTGCCGATGGAGAAGCTGCAGCAAGTTCTGCAGAAGATCCAGTTAAGATCGTTCATGAAGGTGGCCTCACTAAACAATAGATTTTCAGTGTAAATGAAACAGCTTTCTATTAGAAGATGCCGTCTAAGACTTTTGTAGCTAGAAAGAGGAAGTCAGTGCCTGGCCTCCAAGCTTCAAAGGACAGGCTGACTCTCTTGTTAGGGGCTAATGCAACTAGTGACGTTAAGTTGAAGCCAATGCTCATTTGCTATTCTGAAACACCTGGAACCCTTAAGAATTATGCTATATTTACTCTGCCTGGGATCTATAATGGAACAACAAAGCCTGGGTGACAGCCCATCTGTTTACAGCATGGTTTACTGAATATTTTAAGCCGGCCATTGAAACCTACTATTCAGAAAAAAGTCCTTTAATTGCTCATTGACAATGCATCTGGTCACCTAGGAGATCTGATGAACAATGAGATTAATGTTTTCATGCCTGCTAACATAAATTTCATTATGTAGTTCATGGAGCAAGGAGTATTAGACATTCAAGTCTTAACATTTAAGAAATACTTTTTTTTAAAATATTTTATTTTTTTATTTGACAGACAGAGAGATCACAAGTAGGCAGAGAGGCAGGCAGAGAGGAGGGGGAAGCAGGCTCCCTGCTGAGCAGAGAGCCCGATTCCAGGCTTGATCCCAGGACCCTGAGATCATGACCTGAGCCAAAGGCAGAGGCTTAACCCACTGAGCCAGCCAGGTGCCCCGAAGAAATACAATTCTTAAGGCTATACCCGTCATAGATAGTGACTCCTCTGATGGATCTGGGCAAAGTAAACATCATTTTAGATGCCAGTAAGCACATTTTGATTCATGGGAAGAGGTCAAAAATATCAACGTTATGAGGACTTTGGAAGAAGTTGATTACACTTCTCCTGGATGACTTTGAGGAATTCAAGACTTCAGTGGAGGAAAGAACTGCAGATGAGGTGGGAATAGCAAGAGAACTAGAATTGGATGTGGAGCCTGAAGATGGTACTGAATTGTTGCAAGCTCATGATCAAACTTTCACAGGTGAGTTGCGTCTCATAGAAGAGCAAAGAAAATGGTTTTTTGAGATGGAGTCTCCTCCTGATGAAGATGCTGTGAAGATTGTTGAAATGACAATAAAGGATTTAGAATATTACATAAATGTAGTTGCTATAGCAGGGATAGGGTTTGAGAGGACTAACTCCAATTTTGAAAGAAGTTCTACTGTGGCTAAAATGCTATCAAACAGCATCGCAGTCTACAGAGAAATGGTTCGTGGAAGGAAGAGTCAATCCATGTGGTCTGTCTTCATTGCTATCTTATTTTAAGAAAGTGCCACAACCACCCCGACCTTCAGCAACCACTGTCGTGATTACTCAGCAACCATCAACACCAAGGTAAGACCCTTCACCAGCAAAAAGATTAGGACTTACTGAAAGCTCAGATGATGGTTAGCATTTTTTAACAATAAATTATTTTTTAATTAAGGTAAGTACATTGTTTCTTTAGACAAAATTGTATTGCGTACTTAATAGACTACCTACAGTGTAATGGAGAGAATGAGAGAAAAGGCATTCCAAGCTCAGGGATCAGAGAGAATTTGCAAGTAGGAAATAGGAATAGATGAGTCTGAGGATGGGAAATTCAGTCAGGAATGGAGGGCCTCCTTGCCACACTAAAGAGCTTAGACTTTACCATTCCCAATATATAACCTCTGCTTTCCCAGCTCCATGTCTTGGATTTCAGTATTTCTTTCTACCAACTTGGCTCTTCTTCCTGGCCATCTTTTCACAGCCAGATACTCCTATTACCTTTATAAATCTTAGCTCAAGGGATTCTTCCCTTATGAACTGCCCCTAATTCTCCCAAGCAGAAACATCACTTTTATTCTTTAATCCCCTTCTGCTTTGCTTTGGCATGTGTCTATTTACCTTGTATTAATGTTGTTGAAGACACTTTCTGGCACCGTCAGCTCCTTGAAGGATAAGGAGTATGTTTTGTTCTCCCTCTATTAATGTCCTTACATTCTTTTATTCTGGGCACTGAGCACATAGCAAATGCTCAATAAATGTTTGTGACCCTTTATCACTTTTTCACAGATTTTCAGTATCAATTTGTAAGCTAGTATTTAGTAATAAACAGAATACTTTTTTTTTTTAAGATTTTTATTTATTTATTTGATAGACAGAGAGAGATCACAAGTAGGCAGAGAGGCAGGCAGAGAGAGAGGGAAACAGGCTACCCGCTGAGCAGGAGCCCAATGTGGGGCTTGATCCCAGGACCCTGAGATCATGACCTGAGCCGAAGGCAGAGGCCTAAACCACTGAGCCACCCAGGCGCCCCCAGAATACTTTTTTTTTTCAGAATATCTTTTACAATAAGAAAATATCTTTAGCAAAGGAAATCATTAAAACCACTTCTTTTTGAGAGTTGTTTTGGGGTATTTAAAAATACTTTGAATTATTAAAGTGCATAATTTGGAATCTGTTTTTTATTGGTATTAGAATAAATTTTTGAGAATGGAAAGTAAAAGCTACTGGAGGAAAAGTTAGAATTTTTTATTTAATCTATGAGAATTAAAGAGATTATGTTAAGATGTCTTAGTTTCTAGGGGTACCTGGGTGGCTCAGTGGGTTAAGCCTCTGCTTTTGGTTCGGATCATGGTCCCAGTGTCCTGGGATCAAGCCTCATATCGCATAGGGCTCTCTGCTCAGCAGGGAGCCTACTTCCCTTCCTCTCCCTCTGCCTGCCTCTCTGCCTACTTGTGATCTCTGTCTGTCAAATAAATAAATTAAATCTTTAAAAAAAAGTCTTAGTTTCTAAAACTATACTTTTTAAGTTTTGTGTTAGGTGGAAAGATTCAGTCAGCTGTCTTTTCGCACACATTGTGAATGTCATTTATGAATAGTTATTCATAGTAATTAAATAAACGTATTTTAGGAAAATTTACATTTTTCAGGTTTCTAAATTTTTTTTAGTTTTATTCCTTGAGAAAAACAAAGCAAAACTTTTGCCACCAAAGAAATTAATTTGCATCATAATGGAAGTGTTTAGTCAGAAAAGGCAAGCCTTATATATTCTCACTCTTCAGTGAATATTCAGTGTTTAAATAAAGTAATAAAGTACATTTCCTAAGAATGTAATAGTTCCTTAAATATGCAACATTAAATCAAATTTAATCTTGTGGTGTAAGTCAGACACAGTTACAGATTTATGCTCACATCTGTCTTTCTATAGGAGGTAGTTATTTTGAAGCCTGCACCACCTAAACCCACCCACACTTCGAATATTTAAGCAGATGCGTTATATTCATTGATCTGGAAGGATGTTGTTAGATCTCCCAGTTCATCTTCACCCTCTCATCCTACCCCCTTTGTTATTTGTAGGATGCCTGAGATAAGAGCCATTTGTACTAGGGACTAAAATACTAATTATCTTGTGTAATTCCAATTTAGTACTCATTTAAAAATTTCCCTAATCAGTTGGACTAACTAACACCAGTAGCATGGGTTGCCAACTTTAAACATCACTCCAGAATACAATGATTTTAAAATAGTATGGCCATTATCAGTATTGGATAATGGAATCTATACTTGAAGAACCAAATTCTAGGAAACGTGTAGACGTCGAAAAGCGATTTCTGATTCCGTGAACCAGAGAAGCATATGGCCACCACATGGTCAGTAATACAGTCACTCACCAGCTCCCTCAACACACACACACACACACACACACACACACACACACACACAAAGAGTGCTGCAATTTTCCTGAGAACAAAGAACCTGTTTTGTCATTCTTCCTAATAAACTCATGTTTCCTATCAGTACAGGGAACATCACACAAAGCATCTCTCTGAATGTTTTTGAGTGACTTCATGCTTAGATTGGTTCATAAAGGGTTAGGGTTTTCTTTGTATAACCTCATTTCCTGGGTGTGCTCAATCACCAGGAAATCCTAAAAGTTAGAATACATTCAATTTAAGATCTTTATTTTCTGGGCAAGTAAAATTGAAGAAAAATTATATCCTTTCTTTGGAGTCATCTGGTAACCTAAGAAGGAAGGAGTAAATATGTTTCTAGTTGCTTTGAACAAACCCATATGCTGCCAGTCTTTACTAATACTAGCCAATGAGAGAGTTGGATTTCACTAGTGTATTCTGAGATGTGCTCTGATCATCTGTTGTTTCTATAGCTAGGTTCTGTGCAGATACATTTCCTTTTTTGTATTTTCATTTCATACTTTCCAAAGACTATCTATGATCAATTGATACAATTCTTTTTCTCTAAAATTCACCGATAGTAATTTAGCCAAAACAAACAGGAAATTCTTCTGGAAGTCTGATCTCTAATGAATTCTGAAACTAAGCTCAGCATATTAAAGGAAGTAATTAAGAAGGCACCCCATTGTGTTTAGAGATGTTAACTAATATGTGTTTAGGTCAGCTAAAACAGAGAATTTTTCTATTTTTATGAGCTTTTGTCAAATTTAAGGTATGTTACATTTTAAAACAGAAATTTAAAAGACTTTATTAGTGGAAACATTACTCTATTAATATATTTTTAATTATTCTTCATGTCAGTTAAGATGCCTTTTTGAAACAAATGGCCTAGATATGCCAGTAAAATACCTGTTCAATTTGGAAAAATAATGAGAATAAATATCACAGGTATTTTTCCAGTTAACTGTGGGTGGTGTGTGTGTGTGCGTGTGCACATGCACACAAAGGCCATATAACATACCAGCCACGTAATAACCATTAACTGAGAAAGACTTAGAGGTCATCTGATTCATTACCTTACTCAGAAAGGGCTGCTCCTATTATTACTTCTGGAACATGGTTGGCTAATGTTTTTCTTATCTCTTGCTCTTACACTTTGTTTTTCTTTGTTGCAGTCCTAGTCATAACCAGCCTTTATTATAGTGCTCACTATTTGCCAAGCACTGCTGCACTTTTCATGTACTGATTCCTGTAACCCTTAGAGCGACTCTCTTGAATATTCCTTTAAATTCCTTTCTTCTCTTGCTTCTCACTGAACTCAGCTCTGACTTTAAATGAATCTCCTCTCTTTCTTCTTATATTTTCATCTCCATGCTTCCTTTTTACTCTTTTTCTTTTTCTGCCCTAGTCCCCTTTTTGGGTCACCACTCCATCTTCTGCCATTTTTTCCCTTCTTCTATCCCCCTTTTCCAGCATGTTTACCTTTCCTAAAATCCTTAGCTGGCCATCTTTCCGGGGCCCTGAGCTCTCAAGGTATGAGAGTGAGTGCTCAGGATATCGAAGCCTGAGCCACGCACTTGTTCCCATCTCTTTGGGGGCAGAAATCTAATGGGCTCGCAAGGAACATTTGCAATGAACGGTGCACCGTGCCAGTTTAGGTCCAGAGATAATCTCTCAGTCAGTTAGATTGCTATTCAGATTCGCAGTTTTGTGAGAAATAAAAGCCCACTCTCTCTGATAAGTATTTCAAGTACGTTCTTCCCGGCAAAGCTCTTTTAGAGCAGTGCTTAAGAAATTTTGAGCTTGCATCAGTCACCTGAAGGGCTTGTTAAAACACATTGCCAAGCGCACCCCTTTCTGCAATGGAAATTGGACATTGGCAATTCTGACTAACTAGGCGGACGCTGCCCCGTCACAGGTCACTGTTGCGGGAGCACTGCTTTGCGGTTCTTTTCATTTTTCTAATCTCTAAAGAATCCTAATCTCTAACTTAAATGATACTTCACACCAACTCCCTGTATTCTTCTATCTTTGGAAATGAACTTTAGACAATCCCTGTAGAGTGGCATTCAGCCCTTAGGTTATTTTCTTGTGGCTAAATACAAAACTCTTCAGCTTTTTATAAAATCAATGCTGTAAATCATTCATCAATGTTAATTGCTCTCTTTCATTTCTCCTACCAGTGATCTGCATCATCCTCCAGTTGAAGATATGCAAAGCTAACTTAATAATCTACATAGTGTTTACATTGAAAAGAGACTTGTCTAATATAGACTTTGGTATGTGGGTTAACTTTTTTGGTATGTAGCTTTTATGTATTGTGTTTATTAATGTAGATGTAGGGGTGTGGGGGGGCACCAACATCCAATATACTGTGAAAAGTGAGCTTGTGATACAAAATATTTAACGTATGGATCTAACACTTGAGTTGCTTTGAAGCTCTTTCGGAATATTAAACAAAACAATAGTATGACAACAAAACAAAATCACAGAGAAATAGAATTTTTAGAACTGGAGTGGACCAGTTCTAAACATCAAGCCTCGAGTAGTGGTACAAAATTGAAACAGCAATTCAAGGGGAAATGGTTCAGTCAATCATGCTTAACTGAGAAAAGAACGACCTTGCTAATAACTGCTCATTTGTGTATCGGTACCCATACATACATAGTTTCCATCTATGCCATTGCTTGTTACATACCACCTTTTGGTAATCATTGGTTGCATATGGCCTGTCTTCAACTACCATGGAAGGCCCTCCAAGGCAGAGATGAGGTCTCACACCTCTTCATATTTCCAACACTTGCTATAATATATGTTCCCAACTTACTATTGATTAAATAAGTGAAAGTGAACATAGGACATACAAGAGCTGGTATCTACAAGGGTCATTGAGTTGGTTTTATAAAGCCTTCCAGGTAATTTCACATCAGCCACATTAAAGATCCTTGTAGGAGGTAGCATCTAAGCCCAAGCACCATGTCCTGCATGTAGACGGACCTCATCAGCATATTTTGAGCCATATCAGTTGATTCAATAGCATTATTTTTAAAAGTCTAATTGACCCACTGAGGTTCTTTCAGCACTTATTAATTCACTTGTTCCTCCTCATAACCTAATGATACTGGGAAGATGGTGCAGCACACAATGAAGAAATAATTTACCTAAGGTCATGGTAGTCTAGCCAGGATTCAACCAGGCAGTGTAGCTCCCAGGTCTGTGCTTTTGATGACAAGACTACATTACCCTACCCCTCCCAAAGCCATGCCCATCACAGTCTTCATCTCTGCAAGGAGGTGACACTCTCCCTTACGTTATTTCTTTTAGCAGAGTTAGACATTTTTGCTTCCAAGGTGTAACAGGATGTATGGTACATGTGGGTTTGAGGCTTTACCTTGATCTAGCATTGACATGTTTCCAGTGATCCAAATTTTAATACTGTGAATATCATGAGCTTAGTTTGATGCTGGTTTGAACAGGATATTGAAACATATTTTTTTAAGTATCTGGTAGAATGTTTTTATTGTTTTTAAATATTAAAATTAATGTTTTGATTCTTTATTATCTGAAGTTTAGTTATTTTTGTAATTGTTGACCCTATTCAGGATCTCCCTGCCTGCAACAATGTATCCCTCTTTTGCAGTATTTCTTTTCTTAGAGTTGGACATTATTGCTTCCAAGATATAATGGGATGTGTGGTACATGTGGGCTCGAGACTTCACCTTCATCTTGTACTAATACATTTAAAGCGATTCAACTTTAAAAAATAGGAATCAGTCTTGGCCAACATTTCATCCTTCCTTTGAGAACATTATTCTCTTGTCACACATGACCCTGGATTGTTATAGAAGACTGGTCTACATTCTGCAAGGCAGAAATATCTGTCCAGTAAATCAGGAAATAGATAAAAGGAGTCTGGGAGAATTCTGTATCCCCTGAAATACATGAGCAGGCTTTTCTTTTTTAATATAATTGCATTAATTATAAGAGTATGATTAATAACAGTTCTTATATAATTTCCAATCTTTTAACTAAGATTATATGTAGAAGGAAAAAATGGGTCAAATTTATATTCATTCACTAACTTACAAAGGAAATAGTAGCCTAGGACAGGTTCTCTTATTTAAAATTAATCTTTGCTTAAAGTAACATGTTTAGAAATTTCTCTTAAACATGGATTTTATTCATTGAGTAATAATGTATTTTAAAAATATTTTATACATTTACTTGAGAGAAAGAGAGTGTGTGTGTACACAAGCCTGCAAGAGCATGGGAGAGGGGTAGAGGCAGAGGGAGAGAGACAAGCAGACGCCCAGCTGAGTGTGGAGCCCTACCTGGCTGGATCCCAGGACCCTGAGATCATGATCTGAGCTGAAGCCAGACACTTAACCAAGAAGCCACCCAGATGCCCCATGAATATATTTAATACTGTGTAAAATTGGTAGCTGTAATCGCCCAGTGAAAAAACAAAATCAAAGTCTAGTTGTTTGACTTGCTCAGAGTAAAAAATCTAAGAGGAAATAATAATCCTTTTTTTTTTTTTTACCAGTCTCATGATTAACATAAGATATGCTATAAAATTAATATAAGGAAAAAAATGAAAAATTGTTTTAAAACATGGACAGTGAAGCTATCTTCTGTCAGTCTTAAATCTAGGACAAATATTGAATATATAAATTATTATATCAGTGCCTATACAATAAATCATGATATTCTGCATCCATAATAATTGTATTGCTTTTATATATTCTTGCATAGTTGCAATTATATTAATTTTTCCACATCATTATTCAAGAAATTAATAAAAATAATGTTTAAAATATTAGGAAAATAATTTGTTACTAGAGGACAGGTATCTATACTATACCCAAGCAGTCGTAACCATATCCATCTACCTTTCCCTTTTCATTTAACTTCCTCATTTCTGTTTCTCCTTTCACGGATACATATCTTGGTCAAAATACCCCTCAATAAGGGTGGCTTAGTGGGTTAAAGCCTCTGCCTTCAGCTCGGGTCATGATCCCAGGGTCCTGGCATGGAGCCTCGAATCAGGCTCTCTACTCAGCAGGGAGCCTGCTTCCTCCTCTCTCTCTGCCTGCTTCTCTGCCTACTTGTGATCTCTGTCTGTCAAATAAATAAATAAAAGTCTTTAAAAAAAAATACCCCTCAACCACAATACTCATAATACCCCTGTGACCTGCCCCATTCAGATCTTCTCTGAATGACTTCCATGCATGTTTGTGCACATGCTTGTAGTCATTAGTGAATCTTCCCTAGTCATTAGGGAATCTTCCCGGTGAATACTCCCATGAACTATCTATTGAGATTGTCTGACTTTAGCATATACTTTGTGGTATGCAGCTTTGTCCATGCTCAAAGACTAAAGCTTGAAGGCAAAAAATCTTAGGGGAAAAAAATAACATATTTATACCAGCCCTCACGATTAACATAATATGTGCTGTGTATAGACCTCTTGCTTTCTACACCAATTTTGCACCCTGGGCAAACAGTTTTGAATTTTAAGGCTGATGGCAGTATGCCAGTGCTGGGGCTGATGCTATAGCAAAGAAACTGGAAGGATGATTTTGTACGTTAAAATGCACGTTTTACCATGGCATAAGTCTTCTTCAGCTGTCAATGAAACAGTGGGGAAAATCAACTTAGGATTGGTGGAAGCCCGTTGCTTATATGTAGGGCATCATTACCACTGCTGACACTTGGGAAGACAGACCAGTCACTGTAAGGATGGTGGCTGGAAGAAACTTTGGCTAGACTCTAAGCAGAGCTTTATGAAGAGGGATTGCTAATATACAGCATTAGACATGCTTGCCCATAAGGACCGTTGTCAAGGACATGCTTTTAACCTTTCATCCATGATGTGTATTTAAAATGCCTTTCAGTTTTACAAGGACCCCTATGGGGCTAGATTAGTGGTATCAGGATAAACTTATGGTTTTTGGTATGTAAAGACAGACATGGAAATAAATATAGATTAAAATGTATGTGGGCATGAATATACATGCGTATGTGTATACCCTTTTTTTTTTTTCTGTCAGCCGAGAGGGCCTAGGAGCAGTTGTAATGAATTTCCCAAGTATCCAGATTTTTATTTCTAAATATCATTCTACACTAGGAGTAACAAGGGCTGTGTTGGAACACCTTGTGGTGGCAAAAAGTGGAGAAATGTTCAAAGAATGAGAGAAAAATCCAAAGAATACACAAGCCAGTCTGAAGGAGCTCCCACAAGACAAACTTGTAATAATTTGACCATCAAAATAAATAACATATTAATGGGTTATAATCCACTGGATAAGAATACGATGAGGTCCAAAATAATATTAATAAGTAGGGGAGAATAGAAAGCTTTTCCTTATGATAGAAATCTAATTTCTTACTGTAGAAAGGATGATGAAAATAGGAAAATTAACATTTGGTAGTATTTTGGATTCCTAGACCAAGTTTCAATGGGGCAAGATTGGAGTACAGTTTTCATTTAACACCAACAATTCTCTGAACACCAAGTTCAAATGGGTATCCTACAATTCAATTCAATTCTGACTCCATCTACCTGGAGATAGCAAACCAGGACACAAAAACCTAGAGATAGATACAGGTTATGGGCTCAATTCTATGGGACTATTCCCTTCCACCCTACATCAGATGCTAGTCTAAAGCTTAGTTAATTACCTGTACTTCTGATTGATTGGTTATAAGTGAGAATTTCCCATAATTCCTTCCTTGGGTTTGACTGATTTGCTAGAGCAGCTCACAGAACTCAGGAAACCCATTTATTCACTAGATTACCTATCTGTTGTAAAAGGATACAACTCAACAATTAATCGAAGAAGAGATGCATAGAGCAAGGTGTATGGGAAGACACTGGAACTTCTGGGCTCCTTCTAGGAGTGGCAGTCTCCCTGCATCTCAAGGTGCTCACCAACTTGGAAGTTCTTGGAGCCCTGTCCCTTGGAGTTTTTAATGGGGGCTTCATTACCTGTACTTCTGATTGATTGGTTATAAGTGAGAATTTCCCATAATTCCTTCCTTGGGTTTGACTGATTTGCTAGAGCAGCTCACAGAACTCAGGAAACCCATTTATTCACTAGATTACCTATCTGTTGTAAAAGGATACAACTCAACAATTAATCGAAGAAGAGATGCATAGAGCAAGATGTATGGGAAGACACTGGAACTTCTGGGCTCCTTCTAGGAGTGGCAGTCTCCCTGCATCTCAAGGTGCTCACCAACTTGGAAGTTCTTGGAGCCCTGTCCCTTGGAGTTTTTAATGGGGGCTTCATTACATAAGCATGGTTGATTAAATCACTGGCCATTGGTGACTGATTTAACCTCTAGCCCTTCCCCTCTCATTGGAGGTCAGGGGAATGGGGCTGAAACTTGGAACCTTATAATTATATGGTTTGTTTCTCTGATGGCAACCCCCATCCTTAGGTGATCTAGAAGCATTACAAAAGTCACCTCATTAACATAACAAAAGACATCTTTATTGCTCTCATCACTTAAGAAATTCCAAAGGTTTTAGGAGCTTTGTGTCAGAAATGGAAGGAAGACCAAATATAATTCTTATTATCAATCATAACATCCCAGGCAACAAGCTTGGTAAGAATTGATTCAAGCAATGGATGCTAAAACTGTGTTAGAAAGTTAGACATCACCAAGACATAGAAACAGTCCCAAGTGAACAAAGTTAGCATCACTAGCATTAGTGCCTTGCAGGCTGAGACCACCGGGAACACACCTGTATTGAACAAGCTGGGATTATGAATGGTGGTGGTAAGGAAGAATGCACCCCATGGGAAACCATGAGGCAGTCCAGTGAGAGGGTGTTAGGTAACTCTGGAGAGGGGTAAAGAGAACAGTTCTGGATCAGAAGCTATCAGGAATTGTGGACAACCCTATCACTGGCTACCTCCGAAAATCTTATGCTGAAGGAAGAAAGGATGGGCTAAAGAGAGAGCTGCAATTGGCAAAGCAGCCACAGGCATACATATTTTAGCCAGGAGAAAGGAAGGATTGGCCATTTGTGCAATGATGACAGTGTTCATTGTTTTGTCTGTATTCAGACATGATAAGGGAGGGGTCTTGTCACAAGGTCCCAGAGTGGCCTTGACGAATATTGATGTTCTGTGAAGTAGTTTATGTTCAACACAAGAACGCCAAGGCCGAGCTCCGGGTGCCAGTGTCTCTCCTAGCAACCCCAAGGCCTGGCCTGTGGCATTTTCAGATGCCAGGTGTCAGGGACTGCTTTTCTCTTTCCCGATAGTAACCCATTAACCAGAATTGACTAAATCAATATCACGTGCCTCCTGATATGAAAAGGAAAACAACAGTATTCTTGTGGCATTTCTGCCAAAAATGCATACCCTAATCAAGAGAAATATCAGACACATATGGGTCAATATGCTATAAAAGAGTGGGTCTGCGTTCCTCAAAAATGTCAATGTTGTGAAAGAAGAGATTGAAGAATTGTCCTAGATTAAAGGTGAGCCAACTCTAACAAAGCACTGCAATCAATGAATTGAAATTTTCTTTCACAATAGCAGACATTACTAGGGTAATTGGCAAATCCTAAATAAATTTGTAGTTTAGATCACTGTAGTGATGTTAATTTTCTGATTTTGATAATAATACCATGATATTTAAGAGAATGTCTACTTTTAGGAAGGACGTTGAAGAATTTAGGGATAAAGGGGCATCACATCTACAACTTACTCTCAAATAGTTCAGAAAAAACATATATATATGTGTGTGTGTGTGTGTGTATAGAGAGAGAGAAAGGATAAAGCAAAATTTGGAAAATATGGGTGGAGAATACATGAGAATTCTTTACATAATTTTTGCAACTATTTGTAATTATATCAGAGGTTGAAAGAAAATATACCATCTCTTCCCTTTTACAAATGCTTTTCTTTTTTGAGTAAAGGTTATCTTGCATGAGGGTGAATTCAGCCTTGGTGTTTCACTAACTACATTTTTTTTTTTTTTTTAAAGAGAGAGGGAGCATGAGCAGGGAGGGACAGAGAGAATATTAAGCAAGTTCCACACAGAGCCTGACACAGGCCTTGATCTCACAACCCTGAGATCATGACCTGAGCCTTATTAATCAGGAGTCAGCAACACCAACTGAGCCATCCTGGCACCTCTCACTCAGGGCGTTCTTGAGTAAAAGATCTATTTATATGTGTATTTACATCTAAATCCTTTCTTAATTTTCTATGTCTATAATAAAGCTGGCATGAGATTTTCTTGGGAGGAAACCACTTCCTTTTTTTTTTTTTTTAAAGATTTTATTTATTTGACAGAGAAAGATCACAAGTAGGCAGAGAGGCAGGCAGAGAGAGGGGGAAGCAGGCTCCCTGCTGAGCAGAGAGCCTGATGTGTGTGGGGTTCGATCCCAGGACCCTGAGATCATGACCCAAGCCGAAAGCAGAGGCCTAACCCTCTGAGCCACCCAGGTGCCCCAGGAAACCACTTCCTTTAGCAGCCCTTTTGTGGCAAAAAATTTTATAGTTCATCTTTTCTTAATTCTATAGATATGGATTGTTAGAAATACATGTATTGAACTTTGTGTTGAACAGTTCTCTTGGTGGTGGAAGCACCACCTCACTGAGGAGCAATCCACAGGTGAGCTCCTAAACCCTGAATGACCTCCCTGTTGTGTCATTTCCATGTGTTGTTGACATAGCCCATATCAACAACATTCTATGAAATATAACATATGCACTAATACTACAGAATTTCCCCCTTCAGAATGAGGAAAAACCTAGGAGGGAAGGCTCTTTGGAGAACTTGATGCAAAACAGTTATCTTCATTATGAATGTTGCTTAGAAAACTTGCATCTCAAAATTGAAGAAAACAGTTCATATATGATTGCATCTTGAAGTAAAGAGTAGTTGGTATTCTGTGGACTAAGGAAAGCCATTATTTGAGGCAAATAAAATTTGTATATATTATCGTTGTCTAGAACCAACTGAAGCCATCCATGTATTATGGAACTGGGTTGAAGTATGCCAGCGTCATCCTAAGAAGGAAGTCACATCAGTAACTAGTTCAGCCCAGTGTATATCACTTAGTCTTAAAATTTGCTTATTACTTTGAAACACTGCTATGTTTAGATCTTCTTAATGATCATTGATAACTAGTGGTAGCTACGTAATTTTTTTTTAAGATTTTATTTATTTATTTGACAGAGAGAGATCACAAGTAGGCAGAGAGACAGGCAGAGAGAGAGAGAGAGAGAGAGGAGGAAGCAGACTCCCTGCTGAGCAGAGAGCCCGATGCGGGACTCGATCCCAGGACCCTGAGATCATGACCTGAGCCAAAGGCAGCGGCTTAACCCACTGAGCCACCCAGGCGCCCCAGCTATGTAATTTTTAATAAAAGTGTTGTTACCAAATCTGTGTAGTGGGAGTTTCTTGTAAGTTCTCACGTATATATGCACAAGTCATCTTACCAGGACTCCAGTGTCAACCTCACTGAGCCCCATTCACTTTTGTCAATGACCTGGGGTTTGGCAGAATTGCAAAGAAGAACAGCTTCAAACAAGGTGGTTCTCAAGGTGTGAGGGCCACTTACCTGAAAATCACCTGGGGTGCTCGTTAGAATGAAGCTTCAGGCCACCTCAGACCTGTTCAGTTGGAGGCTCTTGAAATGAGGCTCCAAGGAAGTGATGCTGAGGTATCTCACATGGGAAAAACATTCTCAGTAAAACTTGCCTGAAAGGAAATTTGTAACAGTAAGTGTACTTTATACTCTTTTACTTCTTTCATATTTCTTACCACATCGAATACTTAGTATCTCAAACATGAGAAACCATTGAAATGATTTTATTTGATCTAAATTTTAGGAGGCTAAGAGTACATAAATTATCCTAAAAGCAGCTTCTCTGTAGCTCCGCTCTTTTTCAGTCTATCACTTGAATTATCTGAGGCTCATAAAGCCATTCTTTTTTATTTTTTTATTATTTTTTTATTTTCAGCATAACAGTATTCATTTTTTTTCACCACACCCAGTGCTCCATGCAATCTGTGCCCTCTATAATACCCACCACCTGGTACCCCAACCTCCCACCCCCCCGCCACTTCAAACCCCTCAGATTGTTTCTCAGAGTCCATAGTCTCTCA